>NC_091742.1:6909200-7051700 GCF_043380555.1 Nothobranchius furzeri
ACATGACAGAAGGACATCATTCTTTTATAAAATGCAATAAATAAAAGAAAGATCTGCAAAACATGAAGATAAAGCATTCTTCTCCATGGTTAGTTCTAACAGGAGATTCATTCACTCGCTGACGTCGTTAGGTCTGTTTTAGGGGGGCTTCAGCCCCCCTAAAATAACCACAAGCCCCCCTATCTTTTTGAGTTTTTTAGGGCTGGGACTTTAACGCGTTATTATGATTAATTACAAAAAAACGACACGTTAAAAAAATTTCACAGCTTGCATTTCGAGCACGACGGAACCTTTGTCATTGCACGACTTCCTCGTAGACAGAATATCACTGACGCACACAACAATGCACAGTGCTAATGGCTACTAAAACGAAATAAAAACGGAAAGAGGTTGCCTTGCTTGGACTGATGCAGGATTTAGGAAACACGTCCGCCTCTTTTCTTAACTTGAAAAAAAAACCTTCCAGACAACAACGGAGTCCGTGTCGCGGACATTTTTCAGAGATCGTTACTGCTTCGGCTGCCCGATGGCACAGGAAACTTTACAAAAGTTGCGGTAAGCTATATTTTTAACATTTACGTAACATCTGTGCAGCGCTGAAAGCACCAGACAGAATAATTCTGTGCCCTAACAGTAGTTTATGAAAGTAGTCAGACAAACGAGAGGCACCTGGCTGCCACTGGGAGAACGCTCCGTGTTCTCACTACTCTGTAAACAATCACAGGCAACGTGAAAGTTAAAGTTGAAAACAGAAGTTTAAGTTAAAACAGAAACACTAAAACTTTTCTGATGATTCGGGGAGTTATACGTTTCTGAGACGAGTCTCTGTCTAAACATCATCACATGCATTACTATCATTAAGCAGTGAGGTGTGTTGAAGCTGTCATCAGCTAAGGGGCGGATGCTTACGTGTATCAGGGGCAGCGAGGAATGAGAAAGTTGTGATCAGGCTGGAGATCACACCAGATTCGCTGCTGCAGGTGTGAATCTGCGGGTCTGCAGCATCCCCGTATTAACGTGACATCAGGACTTCCCATGTGAGGAAGGTCCGCTCACCTGTTCGTCACATCATTATTTCCTCGCCATGATCTTTTATCATCCCATCAACCTCCAGTCATCCAACTGAAACCAGTTAGTGTTCCTGATCATTCTCAGAATATGCCACGCCTGCTCTGGTGTTAAAAGTTAGTACATTTAAGTCCTAGTCAGGGGTGTCAAACATGTGGCCCGCGGGCCGGATGCGGAGATGGTTGTGTAAACTTGATTTTCCTACTTTACAATGTAGAGTGAAAATAAACTTATCTTTGTGAGCAAGTTTTCTCTGTAATGAGTATAACTAAAACAAAGCTGCGCTCAGGGCTCACACAAGAACTTGAATCACATCCTGAAGTTGGCCGCCACTCAGGATGTGACTTCTGATATTGATGTGCTGGTGAAAGCTAAAAGATGTTAAGTAAAATGAGTCAAATATACTTTAAGTGCTGCATGAAACTGATCTAGCCATGTGATCTGTAAGCTCTTTGAATCGCTAAGGAATGTTTTTTATTTTTATTTATTTTTCAATTTTCAAGTACACTTCAGGTGTTGTACTTGTACTATTTTGGATACATTGTCCTCAGGCTCCAACTTTGTTTTATATTGATTGTATTAAAACAAAGAAAACAATCTGAAGTTGTTTTTAATTTACAGGTCCAGCCAACTTGGGACTAGATTTCCCTCAATGTGGCCCCCTGAGCGAAAATGAGTTTGACACCCCAGTCCTAGATCATATTTGTGCCTGTTCTACTGTCATTTTGAAGGATTATTATTTATGTGTTTTTACTACATTATGAGTAGAAATGCTAATAAAAACTCCCAATTATACAAACAAGTAAAACTGGAAAAATTAGAATCTGGTGCATAGTCAAATTTATTTCAGTAATTCAACTAGACAGAGAGACTATTTAAAGGCTCAGGAACCCTTTGCTGGCGTTTTCTATTTGTAATTACAAATTTTAGTTGATTTGGGACTTGTTTCATATCACACAGTGACATTTGATTGATTAAAATGCATTTTTTTATTAAAAGCTTTAGTTTTACAGTAATAACTGTCTAATGTTTAATTCTCTGTCTCATAATTTTAATTAAGTTTTGCTTTGAGAGCACATTTTCCTGAACGATTAAAATGCAATTAAGTTAGATTAATTAATTACAAAGCCTCTAATTGATTAGATTAAAATTTTTAATCAAGTCCCAGCCCTATTTTTTATATATACTGTTATTTTGTCTTGTAATTGTTAATTGCACACTCCTTTATTCCATATCATAGCAGTGTTATTCATATATTAAAACTGTCAACTGCACACTCATTTGGCAGAATAAAAGTTTGACAATTATTCATTTGTTCTTTGTCATATTTCAGTAACATTTATAATAAAGCAAGTTGTAATTAAACAAATTAAACAAATGACTGCAACATTTCCCCATGTTAAGTGCAGTAGACTGAAATGAATAGCTTTATTTGGAAATATAACGTATCTAATTTTTAACGGACTTATATAAAATCTTTCTTCAACATAGACCCCACTAATGAACTGATTAAGTGTTATTTTTTTATAAAAAGAAGAGAGAAAATGCACAAAGGTAGGAAAGGAAAAGAAAGTGATAAAAATAGGTTTTGTTAAATGTTCTTCAGATAATGAATTAATTGACAAAGTTTTTGCAGGGTCTGAAAAAAATGTTCAAGGTCAAGCTCCTGGGGCTAAGCCCCCCCCCCCCCCCCCCATATCTCAATCCTAGTGACATCCATGCATTCACTCATAAGGAAGGTGGACATGGACGTCTGAAGTACCACTGTAGTCCCTGCAGCGGCCACTTATCTACAGGTATTGTAGCTGAAATATAACAGAAGATACTGAGATCTGAGGTAGTGTAGAAGATCAATTATAGAAGGTTTTGATATTTATATTTGCAACAGAAATTATACAACTTGTCAAAGAAACTAAGTATGGTTCATTTCTGTTTCTAATGTGCTACTCTTAAAAATTTTTGACTAGCTCAAAGATTTTTTGTCTTGTCCTTTCAGCTGAAAGGTGCCCGTAAACGATACCTGCCTGAATGTCCAAAAGTCTATCACAAATACTTCTTCAGTGCTTCTTTGTTAGGTTCTTCAAAGGCACCCAGTCATCGTTCCATCTGCTTCAGCTTCATCAAGATGCTGAGGTTTACCGTGGACCAGTTATTTTATATTGCATGTCTAAAATCAAATCAAATCAAATCACTTTTATTGTCACGTCTATTAACATTTAGATTAACATGTTAGATTCTATTAACAGATTTATTGGCTTGGATGAGGGCTGCACATTGGTGCAGTGCTTAGTGCTGTTGCCTTGCAGCAAGAAGGTCCTGGGTTCAACTCCCAACCTGGGGTCTTTCTGCATGGAGTTAGCATGTTCTCCCTGTGCATGCGTGGGTTCTCTACTTACTCCCACAGTCCATAAACATGACCGTCAGGTTGATTGTTTTCTCTAAATTGTCCCTAGATGTGTGTGTGTGTGTGTGTGTGCGTGTGTGTGTGTGTGTGTGTGTGTGTGTGTGTGTGTGTGTGTGTGTGTGTGTGCGCACTATGTCTTCTCCATCCCCAGTGAGTCGTGGAGGAGGGCTGCTTATACCGAGCGAGGATCCTCTGGAGGTTCCTTCCTGTTAAAAGAGTTTTCCTCTCCGCTGTCGCTAAATGCTTGCTTAGTATGCGAATTGCTGTAAAGTCACTCACACTAGTCAGTGACTTGATGCAATTTGCTGGGTTTCTTATTAGGAAACATTAGCCACGTTTACATGCGCATATTTAATCGGATTGAATGCCCATTCAGATTGAAAATTCTGCATGTAAACATGTCAATCAGAATATTCTGATCCGATTCGGCCCGATCGGATTGAAATTTCAATCCGATTGAGAGAGGTGGTTTATTCCGTTCTTCATTCCGATTGACGTGCATGTGCACAGCCATTCGGATTGTTGGGGTAAAACAATGCCCACTGCGCATGTGTGCAACAGCCAGCGGGCCTCTCCGCTGTCATTTGGACTGCCTGACTTCAAAAATGACGGTGTAATTAACAAGCGGCGGCTTTTAAATCCGACAACAAGCCGTCCCGTTTCAGTAATATTTAATTCAGAACTTGCATTTTGTGGAAGTAAAATAAAAATCTGATTATTGCACAAATTATTCGACAAAGATGTTCAAATCTTTACTGGAAATACGCAGGTTTATCGTGGGGGTTGCAGCGCACGGATCCCCGTTTCTGTCAGCTTTGAACACAGCAGCTTCTGCAGCAGGTGATGGAGACACGCTTGTAAAGAACACAGGATAATCTGGGTTTTACAGACCTGATTGGAGGCTGATGTTGGGTAGGAAAACGTCCTCGGTTAAATACTCTGGACGACAGTAAAGTCCGTGTTCGTTAAAAGCACGTAAACGCAGATGACCTGAGATGCGGTTCGTTAATGATGAACACAGGCTTCTAAACTTTCTGAACATCTTCTGTTATTTTGTTTGAACAGATTTTTCTCAACAGTTTCAGCTGATCGTCACATGTTATTAATAATAAGCCACAACAGAGCTCAGTAATAAAACATGAGGCTAACCCCCCCCCCCCCCCCCCCCCCCCCCCCGCTCTGTGCCGCAGCGCAGCGCAACAGCTGTCAATTCAGACCTGCGGACCAGCTGATCAAGAGGCAGACATAACCCTCCCTTATTTTAATCAACAATAAAATGCAGCAAAGCATATATCTGCAGTTATTCACTGAAGAAAACGTAACTTCTATGAGCTAAATAAAAATATTAAATTGAATAAATGGATCAGGAAAGCAGGAAGAATAGTTATTTCTGTTTTTACATTTTTCTTTTCGTTTCATGGCGTTTGTTTACAATTTTTCTTTCGTGAAAGGCAACTCTGCGCATGCTCAACCTATTTAATCGGATTAAATGCTTGGTGCATATGTACGCACGGCATGATCGGATCATTTAAGTTCGTGTCCATGTGAACAGAGATTCGGAAATTCCGATCAACCAAGATTTCAATCGGATTGAGGAAATTAGGCACATGAAAACGCAGCTAGTCTTCTGACTGGCTTAATGAACTGACCTGTATTGGAATCTTTACCATGTGAAGTGCCTTGAGACGACTCTTGTCGTGATTTGGCGCTATATAAATAAACTTGAATTGAATTGAATCATGCAGTTGTATGTACACTGAACAAAAATATCAACGCAACACTTTTGTTTTTGCTCCCATTTTACATGAGATGGACTTAAAGATCTAAAATTCATTCCAGATACACAATATTACCATTTCTCTCAAACATTGTTCACAAGTCAGTCTAAATGTGTGATAATGAGCACTTCTGCTTTGCTGAGATAATCGATCCCACCTCACAGGTGTGCCACATCAGGATGCTGATCTGACATCATGAGTAGTGCACAGGTGTGCCTTATAGTGCCCACAATAAAAGACCACCCTGGAATGTGCAGATTTGTCTCACAGCAAAATGCCACAGATGCAACAAGCATTGAGAGAGTGTGCAATTGGCATGCTGGCAGCAGGAATGTCAACCAGATCTGTTGCTCGTGCATTGAATGTTCATTTCTCCTCCATAAGCTGTCTCTAAAGGCATTTCAGAGAATATGGCAGTACATCCAACCGGCCTCACAACCGCAGACGATGTGTAACCACACCAGCCCAGGACCTCCACATCCAGCAGGTTCACCTCCAAGATCATCTGAGACCAGCCACTCAGACAGCTGCTGAAACAGTTGGTTTGCATAACCAAACAATTTCTGCACAAACAGTCAGAAACCGTCTCAGGGAAGCTCAACTGCATGCTCGTCGTCCTCAACGGGGTCTTGACCTGACTCCAGCTCGTCGCCGTAACAGACTTGAGTGGGCAAATGCTCACATTCGATGGCGTCTGGCACGTTGGAGAGTTTATATGCTTTTATATTTTTGTTCAGTATATTTTTGCGTGTCCCCTTTTTTCTCTTTCTGCAGGTCTAGTTGCAGATTCTTTTAAATCTTTTGTCTTTTATTTTTATGACCTTTATGACACAATGACTTATTCAAATGTAGTGCAGACATTTAACTTGAAGAGGATGCTACACCGAGTTTATTGCAGAGTATTTATATTTTAAATAAGATGCATAAAAATGTCAAAATAATGGCTACATGTGTCTACAGCACTATTAGATGTTTATAAAGTTTATCAGCTAAAAAGCCTATTTGGCTTCAAGGATTTCCTTTATATTTTTGGAAATAAAAAAAATTCTACTTTTTTGTTGAAATTAAAGAGTAAAGCAACATTTGATGAACCCATTTTTCTGAATATATCTGGTTAAAAGTAAATTGGTGGCTTACATTTAATGTTTCACAGGGAAAAAAAAGTCCAAAACTGTTTGCTTTTGTTAATCATTTTTATTGCTGTAGATATTTTTTTTCACAGTTGAAAAAAATATAGAGATCACCCACAGACTTTTCACCAGTTAGTAAAAGGGCCCCAGTAACACGTGACAAAAACTTGCTAAAGTGACAGAAAAAAGAACAAAAATCTGCTTAAAATCCCATTTTTCATTTCTCTCAGGTCATTTTCAGTCGTGGATTCAGTTAACATGAAAAAAACATGGACATCCAAAGCGAACCTTGTAGTCGCTGCATTGTTGACCAGATGGCTGATCTGCATTGAGGCAAATGAAGCCTAGAATAGTATTATAGCTGAAAGATAACAGAGAGTACTTAGTTAGTTTGTATTATAGTTATAAAGCAATCAAAATGTTTGTTATTATGCAAAGAAAGTTGGGAAAATAGTTTTTCTTGATTATTTGATACAATAATAAACTAAAAACAGAGTCAAGAACATTAAATTTTCTAACCTATAAACTAATATTCTGGATATTCAAAGGAGACTCACGCATAGAAATTCTGCCCTGTGCTTTCAGCTGGGATGTTTCCGATGACAGTGACGGCCTGAATGTCCAAAGGTCTGGGACAAATCTGTCCAGGGTATGCCAGCCTCAGGTTCCTCAGATCCTCCCAGTCACCTGTTCCACCTGGATTGTCCCGATCGTACCAACTAGTCCAGCACAGTCTCTCAATGATGGGATCCGCTGACGGTGCCACTTCAGGAGCAAAGGACATTTATTATAAAAAGACGTCTTAAATATGCGACTAATATTTACTCGTATGTTAAAGTTAAATTGTCTTACTTCCGATACTTGGTTTCATACAGGCTAGAAAAAAAAACAATGATACCAGTTAGTGGTGTAATGTCCAGAAATTGTCAATTTTCACCTACATATTTGGCACTGGCCATCAGCAGACCTAATTATATCCTTTTATTTGTTTGTGAATGATTGTAATATTTAGAAAACTGTCTGAACTCACCAAGCAGCAAAACTGCAAGAACAGTGAGACTCATCTGTAAAAAAAGACATAGTTGTTTAAAAAGTAACATTTTTAAAGGGAAGTTGTGCAATGTCCAAAGTTCTCTTGACTGTCTTTTCCTTTGATCTAAAACACAACAAATAACATCTTACCAGCTTGGTCATGACTTCAGAACTCAGATGTCTGTTTTCCCAGCTGCAAAACAAAATAAAGACATTTAAATGTTTTGTTTTCAAGCTTAATATTTATTTGAATGTGAGTTTTACCAACAAGCAATAAAAATTCTATTTTCTGTTAGAAGTTTAAGAATGTTTTGTTTTCTTACCTGTAAAAACCAGGAGGAACTTAGCAAGAGAACCTCTCTGTTCCACAGGATGGTTGTGTGTACCTCAGCCTTTTTATACTAACATCCCTGCCTGTGGCACCAATTCTTTAACACAAATATGTGGCTCCTGATTGATTATTTTCTAAGAAGTTAGCTGCATTTTTAAACATGAAAGGGAGAGAGACCAGTTCTGCAGGACAGACTCCCAAAAAGTCTGGTTTTAAATGCACATAAACAAGCTGGCTAGGCTACTCTTTCTTTGTGTTTTGACTCAAGCACATGATGCTAAGCATGCTCCAACATGACAAAAATTACTTCTGTCAAAGAGGATAGATGAAGACAAAAAGACAAACACACTTTAAACTTTTGTATGCATTAGTTTAGGCTGGTGCATAAATGCATAAAGAGTAGTTTCCATGCAGGGATATGCATGCAGTTATGGCATTCACTTCTTCTTCTTCTTCTTCGATTATTTAGCTTTTTATTGTTTTTTTTTTTTTTTGTGAAAGACTCAGCAGCTGACCTATAATAGCAGTAAGTTGTGTATGCGTACCTATAGCTTTTTATAGTAACACCCTGATCATGGCTGCAGAAATCAGATGCTGGTTTTCACCACTGCAAAAAAATATACTGACCTTTTTTTCACAATAAATATATCTTTCAATGCAATTTTTTTTTTAAAAACTGATGATTTTTTTTTCTTTTAGTAGTTTTAAGAGTGTTTTTTTTTCTTACCTGCAAAACCAGGTAGCAAGAGACCCTCTCTGTTCCATATGTGTAATGGTGGGTGAAAGTTTTCTGACCCACATGAAAGAATCACACACGGGAAAACAGGTAAGATTTTACAAAACGTTTATTTCTCTAAAGGAACTTAAAAAGGGAAACTTAGGATGCTGTTCCAAAACGAGAAAGGATGAAAGTCCGGGTCTAAAACAGAAGAACGAATGGGGTGAGAACCAGGTGATAAATGGAAAATTGAGTAATCTTACGGTGGAAGGACAGAGGACAGGTTGGAAGGGGCAAGGCTGGTGAGGTCCGGTCTGAGATGGATCAAGCTGAGGTGACTGGGTCGTAGTTGAGGAAGATTCAGGGCAAGTGGACGGTGGAGAGTGGGCAGCCAGGGGAGGTGAGCGACGTAGAGATAGACACACTTCCGGCAGGCTGGGATCGAGACTAGAATCCAGGATGGTTACTCTTTGGCAGGGGTGGCGTTAGGCCCGGCTACTTGGGCTCAAGCCCCGAATGTTTTATGAACAGCCCCAGATCTAAATCGTGGAAGTAACATGCAGTATCAAAGTCCAGCAGAGAGGGAGCAGCTGGCAGTAGTTTGTATACAGCCTGCCTGAGCCTCCACCACTGAAGAAGAAGCCCTTCAGCAGCCGGCTTCTTCTACACTCTGCCTGAAACGCATGTGTGACGTTTTTTTAGACCAAAAGTACAACGACAGAACCCCAGCTTTGATGAGACTGGTGTTGACTCAGGTTTGTGAGTCTTATTTGAAAATATTTGTTGTGCTGCTGCTGGTTTGCCTAAAGTTAGCTTACTATCAGGTAAAGTGGTTGGAGAAAGAAAGGGAATATTTACTATCATCTCACACTAAACACTAACAGGAACAATACTCTGCCCTGAATATGCTTAATATGTAGCTTCAGATTAAAAATTATGTGGTACAAGACAAATATATATGATGTTGACTAGTGTGTGTCACGTGTGTGTAAAATTCTTTTTTTCTTTTAGAAGTTTTAAGAATGTTTATTTTTTCTTACCTACAAAACCAGGTAGCAAGAGGCCCTCTCTGTTCCATATGTTAGTTATGCATGCCTCAGCCTTTCATACTGATACATCACTCCTTCAGGCACAAATTCTTTAACACAAAAAGCTGATCCTAATTAAAAGTTTTCTGAGTGTTTTGCTGCATTTTCAAACATAAAATGTAAGAAGACCAGTTCTGAAGGACAGGCTTTTAAGGAAAAATTAGTCAGATGTTAGTGGCTGATTTAAGTTTATCAAGATTTGGCGTTCTTATTCTGAGGATCATGTAGGTCTTTCATTTACATTGGCTAGAAAGTTTTGTCTGGGAATGAAATGGATACAGTAAAGATCGAAAAAACTGTTAAAGTACATATTATGCTTCCTTTTCCAGGAGCTCATCACTCGTGGGAGGGGCCAAAGCGGTGAGGTTGGACTCACCTCTACCTAAAGCTCTAATTCCGGAGCCAGTTTTCCCGAGAGAAGTTGGACATTCTTCCACTTTCAAGTTGCTGCCCACTGAGAGGCACTGAGCAGGGGTGGGTATGCTTGTTGCACCCCCATCTTGATGCCTGTACATAGGAGTTTACCCCTGTGAAAGACAGGTTAGCCTCCCTCTGCCCACATGAGGTGAGATGGGGTCTTACTGAGCTTGTGCACCAACTGCAGGTCAGATTATCCACCCGTTTTGGAGTTCTCAGAGGGTGTGCTGGAGACCATAACTTCAAACATGTCCCAGAGGATGTGGGGGACATTGAGTCAGAGTGGGCCATGTTCTGCACCTCCATTGTTGAGGTGGCTGACCAGAGCTGTGGTGTCTGCCATGGCTGCAACCCTCAGACTCGCTGGTGGACACTGAGGGCGAAGGTATGTCCCAAGGGCGTAGGAACCGGGGGGGACGGGTGGGACGTGTCCCCTTCAATATTGGACAAACGCGCATTTGTCAATTCAATTCAATTCAATTTTATTTATATAGCGCCAAATCACGACGAGTCGTCTCAAGGCACTTCACATAATAAACATTCTAATTCAGGTCAGTTCATTAAGCCAATCAGAAATAATGTTTTCTATATAAGGAATCCAGCAAATTGCATCAAGTCACTGACTAATGTCAGTGACTTTACAGCAATCCTCATACTAAGCAAGCATAAAGCGACAGTGGAGAGGAAAACTCCCTTTTAACAGGAAGAAACCTCCAGAGAATCCTGGCTCAGTATAAGCAGCCATCCTCCACGACTCACTGGGGACCGAGAAGACAGAGCAGGCACACACACACACACACACACACACACACACACACACACACACACACACACACACACACACACACACACACACACAAAGACAAGTAATGTGTCTATAGTTATATTGTGATTTCTTAGTAAATATTCTATTTGGTGAGAGATAAACTTTATTATATTTATCCTAGTGGATCTATAATTAAACGGGTAAACTAGTAGTAGCACATCCAACGTCAAGGAAAGCAAAAAGTTATTATCAGGAGAGGGAGAATGTTTAAGTGGTTAGCAGCAGTGTGCTAGACGATGGGCCCTTCATGAGGCCACCGCAGCTCAGCAGAACATCATTGTAGCTTCTTCTGGGGAGAAAAACACTTAGAGAGAAAATAAAGTTAACAGCTGACATAGCAGAAAATAATACAGTTAAAGAGCAGATTGTAGAAGAAAGGAGTAGAGTGTGAAAAGTGTTCAGTGTGTCCTCCAGCAGTCTCAGCCTATAACAGCACAACTACAGAGATTACTCTGGATAACCTAGCCTTTATAGATGGAGACATGTTGGAGCCAGGGCAAGGGAGAGCCGCCTTCACTGACTGCACACTCCACCTCCCTCTACTCCCCCACTTGTCCAGATCTAGGCTAACATCAGATTTTAACCATAGGCCCCATCAAATAAAAATGTTTTAAGCCTAGTCTTAAAAGTAGACAAGGTGTCTGCCTCATGGATTAAGGCTGGGAGCTGGTTCCACTGGAGAGGAGCCTGATAACTAAAAGATCTGCCTCCCATCCTAATTTTAGATATTCTGGGAACCACCACTAAACCTGCAGTCTGAGAGCTAAGTGCTCGGTTAGGAACGTATGGAACAATCAGATCACTGATGTATGATGGAGCTTGATTATTAAGAGCTTTATATGCAAGAAGGAGGATCTTAAAATCTATTCTGAATTTAACAGGCAGCCAGTGTAGGGAAGCTAAGACAGGAGAGATATGATCTCTCTTTTTAATTCTCATCAGAACTCTAGCTGCAGCATTTTGGACAAGCAGAAGACTTTTAACTACATTCTGTGGACTTTCTGAGAGTAATAAATTACAGTAATCCAGCCTTGATGTAATAAATGCATGAACTAGTTTTTCAGCATCACTTCTGGAAAGGATGCTTCTAATCTTAACAACATTCCGAAGGTGGAAAAAGGAGATCCTACAAACCTGTTTAACTTGGGATTTGAATGACATGTCCTGGTCAAAGATAACACCAAGGCTCCTTACTTTGTTCTCGGAGATTAATGTAATGCCATTCAGGTAAGGTGATTGACTAAGCAATTTCCTTATCTGGATTTCTGGTCCAAAGATGAGAACTTCCGTCTTGTCTTGATTTAAAAGCAAAAAGTTTAGAGTCATCCAATTTTTTATGCCCTCGAGACAAGCCTGTAATCTACCTAACCGATTAGGTTCATCAGGGTTAATGGATAAATATAACTGAGTATCGTCAGCATAACAGTGAAAGTTTACCCCGTGCTGTCTAATGATTTTACCAATTGGGAGCATATATATAGTAAAAAAAAAATGGTCCAAGCACTGAACCCTGTGGTACTCCACAAGTATCCTTGGAGTATAAAGACGATTTGTCATGTACATTTACAAAATGAAATCTATCAGACAGGTAGGATTTAAACCAGCCTAGTGCTGTTCCTTTGATCCCTACAACATGTTCAAGTCTTTCTATAAGAACATTGTGATCTATTGTGTCAAAGGCAGCACTGAGATTTAACAAGACTAGAACAGACCCAAGATTCTTATCTGAGACCATGATAATATCATTTGTAACTTTCACTAATGCAGTTTCAGTGCTGTGATACTCTCTAAAACCAGACTGAAATTCCTCAAACAGATAATTAGTGTTTAAATGCTCACATACTTGGATGGCCACTATTTTCTCCAGGACTTTGGATAAAAATGGAAGGTTAGATGTTGGTCTATAATTGGGTCATCTGGATCCAGAGAAGGCTTCTTAAGTGAAGGTTTGATTACAGCAACCTTAAAATCATGTGGTACATATCAATTTACTAAGGATAGATTGATTATATCTAGAATGGGGGCAGTAACCAAAGGAAATGTATCTTTAAATAGTTTGGTTGGGATTGGATCTAAAATGCAAGTTGAAGGTTTAGATAAAGCTAATATTTTTGATAACTCTGAAAGCTCAACTGGATCAAAACGGATCAAACACAGATGAGGTTCTACAGTTACCTCTGATGCTGCCTCACTTACTGAGGAAGAAGAAATCGCATTAGGGAGGATGCTAAAGATTTTCTTTCTAATAGAATTAATTTTACTTGTGAAAAATCCCATAAAGTCATTACAGCTGAGGGCTAAGGTGTAACTGCTCATGAAGGATATTTTGTTTTTTGTGGAATAAAACGTCATGCTCCAACTGATGTTCAACTGGTTCTTTATCTTCTTGTTACCAGCAAACACCGTGAAAAACTACGGTGAAATGAACAACAATAAACACAAATATTAATTTTAGAAACATAAACTTATAACTCAGATATTAATGCAATACAGATAAATATACAAACACACCGTGTGCGCCTCTCCACTTAATATTCACAAGCAATTTCAGTCCATGTCCACTTTTCTTTATCCGATGTGAGCTTCTTCTGGTCGCTTCTCCGTGCTTGTGTCAGTTAATCATTCGCTCCGCTCGCGCGCACCTTCCAGTGTCAAATTTCAATCCAGCCAGCAGGTGGCGTCAAATCAACAAAGAAATTAAATTAAATATTTCCACAGTTAAATCAAACAAATGACAATGAATAACCACATTTAACTGCGACAGCTACACTGCCACCAAAATTACAATGATTGAAATTCACTACACATTAAAGAACTTTAAATCTTGTAATTTTCAATAAAATAACTATCAACTATAAACCTTTGTTATGAAACACACAGAAATCAGTAACTTGATAAACTCAAATATCACATTTTAATGTTGTATCAAATTTTGTACTTTACTGTAGTTTAGGACTCACTTTTAACCAAAACCACTAGTTTTTGAACAGGTCTCTCCAGAAAAGATAGTTGTCTCAGACGTTCACCTTTGTTCCCT
Organism: Nothobranchius furzeri; assembly: GCF_043380555.1. Lineage (NCBI taxonomy): Eukaryota > Metazoa > Chordata > Actinopteri > Cyprinodontiformes > Nothobranchiidae > Nothobranchius > Nothobranchius furzeri. Next base: position 6,923,030 of record NC_091742.1, read on the forward strand.
AAATCTCTTTGACCTACTTGGATCTTAACCTTTCTCACTAAACCATCATCGTCTTCACTGGCTTCAACTACCTTTGCCAATTTCCATTCATTTCTTGGAATGTTGTCTTCCTTTAATATCACTACATCTCCAACTTGAACATTTCTTTTGGGGTTGTGCCATTGTTGCCTCAAACTAATGGTAGTCAAGTATCCTTTGCGCCACCTGCTCCAAAACAGTTCCGTTAAATATTGCACTCTCCGCCACCTTTTTCTGGCATATAAATCTTCACTGACAAATCTACCAGGAGGCGGAAGTGGTACTGATTCTTTCATAGTGAGCAAATGGTTAGGCGTCAAAGGCTCAGCACTCTTGGGATCATTCATTGTGTTAGTAGTGAGTGGACGCTGGTTCAAAATTGACATGGCCTCATAGAAAAAAGTTCTCAAGGAGGTGTCATCTAATCTTCCTGTGGCTTGTGCTAGGACAGAGCTCATGACGTTCCTAACTGTCCGGATCTGGCGCTCCCAAACGCCTCCCCTGTGACTAGCTTCGGGAACATTCATCAGAAAATCACATTGGTTTTTAGCAAGATAAGTAGAAATCCTCTCGTTGTCTAACTCCAACAGACACTTTTTGAACTCGTTCTTTCCCCCTACAAAATTGGTACCTTGGTCAGAATGAATTTGTCTCACTGTGCCCCTGATAGCTATGAAGCATCTTAAAGCATTTATAAATGCGTCAGTGGAGAGATCCTCCAAAATCTCAATGTGTACAGCTCTAGAACTTAAACAAGTAAACATCAAGCCATATCTCTTACACTCTTTTCGACCCTGTTTCGTATAGAAGGGGCCAAACACATCAAGTCCAGTGTAGGTGAAAGGTGGTGAAGGATTTACTCTGTCACATGGTAAATCAGCCATGCGTTGTTCTTCAGTTGGTCCACGCACCTTTCTACAAATGATGCATTCTTTAATGAGCTTGGCCACTACCTTACTAGCACCTATGATCCAATAACCATTTGCTCTAAGTTCGTTCAGAGTTTGGCCTCTGCCTTGGTGCTGTGTTTTCTTGTGGTAGTGGTCAAGAACAAGCTGAGTGACAATGCCTTCTTTAGGAAGGATTACTGGATGTTTCAGTTCAAATGATGCTGAGGACTTTCTCAACCGTCCTCCTACTCTAAGCAAGTTGTCTACAAGGATAGGATCCAGTTGATACATCTTATGGGCTTTTGGTAGTTTAGCTGTTTTTTGACTAAACCATCTGAGTTCCTCTTCAAAAGCTTCCTTCTGTGCTAGCTGGAAGAGTACAGAAGCAGCCATTTGTCTTTCTTTCACACTGATGGCTCCTGATTTGTCTCTTTTTGCAAGTCTTTTAATCCTTGCCACCACATTAAGTGCTGTGATCCAATCAGAGCATTTCATGAACCTCTCAAGAAACCTGTCTTGCTCAATAGCATCTGTTTTAAGAACTTTTACCTCTGGGTCACCAACAAGAAGTTCTGGAGATTGTTGGTTTGTGATAATTTCTCTTTCCCAAAGGAATTTAGGTCCAGTGAGCCAGTTTGAGTTTATTAGCTCTGCCACCTTGAGGCCTCTAGATGCGTGGTCAGCTGGATTTTGATCAGCTTTAATGTAAAACCATTGGTTTGGGTCTGTAATGTCTCTTATTTTTTGAACTCGATTTGCAACAAACACATGAAAGCGACGAGCATCGTTTTTTATGTACCCAAGAGTCACTTGAGAATCTGTCCAGAAAAACTCCTCGTCGATTTTCCGCTCAAGCTCTGCTCTAAGAAAGTTACTAACAAAAGCAGAAACTGCAGCTGCAGTGAGCTCGAGGCGCGGGATTGTGACTATTTTTATAGGTGCCACTCTGGCTTTACCCATAACTAGAGCACAATGCACTTGTTCATCTGTAACAAACCTAATGTATGAGCATTGTCCATAGCCACTGCTGCTAGCATCAGAAAAATGATGCAGCTCAACCTTTTTGATTTTGCCTAGGTTCTCAGGAAAGAGGCATCTAGGTATTTCGACCTTTCGAAGATTTTCCAAGTCACAGAGCCAAGCTTTCCACTTGGTTTCCAGTGCGGAAGGAACAGGTTCATCCCATCCAACTCCACTTTTGCACATTTCCTGGAGTACTTGTTTTCCTATCAAAGTGTAGGGTGAAAGAAATCCTAACGGGTCATACACACTTGCTACTGTTGCTAGAATTCCTCGGCGTGTGGCTGGCCTTTCTTTGAGGGCTCCACTGAATGTGAACACATCGGCTTCCACATTCCATTTTACTCCCAGCACACTTTTCATTGGAACTTCAGAGTAGTTCATGTTTACATCCGTAGTGTTGCCAGCTCGTTCAGTTTCAGGAATAACACTCATGACCTCTTTGTTGTTGCACACAAATTTGTGCAAACGCAACTTCCCTTTAACACAGAGTTTGAGTGCTTCACAGACTAGCTGCTTGGCTTTCTTATCTGTTTCAACACTGAGAAGCCCATCATCCACATAAAAGTTTTTGTGAATGAAACTGGCTGCCAGTGGGTAGTCCTTTTCGTTTCTTCTGGCAAGATGTTTCATGCCAAAGTTAGCACATCCAGGCGATGACGCTGCACCAAACACATGCACTCGCATGTGATATTCCTTTGGCTCAGTATTTGTATTTCCATCCTTCCACCACAAAAACCTTAAGAAATCTCGATCCTCTGGATTAACATGGAAGCGGTGAAACATTTTCTCCACATCGCACATTATTGCGATTCTGTTCTCTCGGAATCTGCACAATATTCCTGCCAGAGTATTGATCAAGTCTGGGCCTGTAAGTAAGTGGTCATTTAAAGAGGTTTCTTCATGTTTAGCAGAGCATTCAAAAACAACTCTAATTTTTTCTGGCTTTCTGGGGTGATACACACCGTGGTGTGGAATGTACCATGTGTTACCATCCTGTGGTGTTTCTTCTGCTTCCTCTGCATCACCATCTTTAAACACATTATTCATGAACTTTATGTAATCTTCTTTGTACTTGGGGTTCTTGTCCATTTTCATTTTCAAATATTTCAGACGAACTGTTGCAAGCTGCTTGTTATTTGGAAGCTGTGGACGTTCTTTAAAAGGTAAAGGCATTTCTAAATGACCTTGCTCATTGTAGTGAATGTTTTCATTTAGCATCTCTAAAAACTTAATGTCCTCTTGAGATATGTTCCCTTCTTTGGGGTTAGTGTCCAGAAAATCAGCTTCAAGTGCTTTAATCACAGATGCAGGTGTAATAGATGGCAATTCCTTTACTATTACACGATGGCAGGTCCCAGTTGCGCCCACTGAACCTGTCCATGGCTTAATGGGTCCCACAATGCTCCATCCCAAGTCTGTTTTAACTGCATAGGGATCATAATCCTCTCCGGGTATGACCTTCCTTGGTTTTAGAGCTCTTGTACAGTCATAACCAATGAGGAGAGCTACAGGACAGTCCAAGAGATCTGGCATTTCATTTGCAATGCTGAGTAGGTGGGACCATTTTTTTTGCAGTCTCTCGAGTTGGAATACTGTTTTTCTCAAGTGGAATGTATTCTCGAGTATATGTAGGTGGCAATTCAATATACTCTTGTGAGTGGTACCCTCTAACTCTCAGTCCTTCCACTCTTTGACTAGGCACAATAGAACACCTGTCAGTTATGGTTGTCAGCTTTAATTTAACGGGTCCTGTTCTTGCTTGTAATTTTTCACAAACATTTTGATCAATAAATGTATTGCTGCTTTGGGTGTCTAGCAAAGCATAAACCAATGTCTCTGGTCTATTTGTTGAAGAAGAAAGCCAAACTGGGACAATCATTGAAGTGCAATCACTGTTGTCCAATTTCACACTGCATGATACAGTGGCTGCATTTTCCTCTTTCGGTAACATCTCAGGCTTATCTGGTTGTGGATGATCTTCATGAAGAGGAGAAGGGTGCTTCTGCTTACAAACATTACATGTTACTCTTTGTTGACAGTTCTTGGATATGTGACCAACACGAAGACAACCAAAGCACATATTGTTGTCGATAATGAACTGCTTCTTTTCTTCAAGAGACATTGCTGTAAACTTGTCACATTTGTAAATAAAGTGATTTTGCCTGCAGCAGATGCATTCAATTTGCCTTTTATTCTGAGTTGAGGAAAGGTTGGGTTTGGATTTTTTGTTGATCTGTGTTGCAGCTGTGGCCTTTTCATTTGTAGACACATTCGTTGTTGTCATCAGGACACTGGCTTTCTGACGTTTTTGTTCCTTTTCAGGTTTTTCAAATATGTTCTTTAAGGCAAACAAAGAAGAAACTGGATTGCATGCTATTCGTGCTTCTTCTGCCACAAAGTCAGCAAACTCTGTGAAACCTGGATATTCCTTTCCTTCATCTAACAGTTTTGACACATAACGGTTCCAGCGGGTTGTTGCCCAATCAGGAAGTTTCAGTAATAATTTTTGATTCTCCTCACAATCATCCAACACTTTGAGGCCCTGAACATGGGGCATAGCATTCTTACAGGAAACAAGGAAATCACTAAACTCTCTCAGCTTTAGTGACTCTTTTGGTCCGATCTTTGGCCAACTGCTTAGCTTTCCCCGAAAAGCTCTTTGAACTACAAATGGGTGGCCATAACGGTTGTTCAGAGCATCCCAAGCTTGGTTGTAAGCTTCCTCATCACTGCGATAGAATGTCCCTTCTAAAACACCAAGAGCTTCTCCATTAATGTATTTCTTCAAGTAGAAAAGTTTATGGGCTGAATTTGTGCAACTAGTCTCAATAAGAGCCTTGAAGCAAGTGCTCCACTCAGTAAACTTCAATGGGTCTCCTGTAAAGGTAAATGGCTCTGGTATTGGAAGTCTAGTCATTGCTAAAGACTCCTTTAAAGCTTGAACTAGAGATAACTCACTTTCTTTTGACGCTACTCTAGTATCACACTTGGGCACTGGAAGATATTTTGGGATCTTGTTGATTATACCTTCAAAGTTAGGAGGTGCCGTACTCTGGATAGCTTGGGTGTATGGAGGACTGTTAAGAGGTTTGGGAAGCTGACTAACAGAGTAAGGACCTTTTACTTCACTGTTTCTTATTTCAGCATTCAATTTTGATTCCTCTTCAGCATACACATTGTATTCAGCCTCAATAACCTCAAGATCTCTTTGCTTTTCCAACAATTTTAATCTCTCTTGTTGAGCTAATATCTCCTTTCTTTGGGCAGAAATTTCCTTTTCCCTGCTTATTTCAGCTCGTTTAGATGCCAACCGTGCAGCTGCCTCTGCTTTCTTTGCAGATACCTGACTTCCTTGCTTACTATAACTGTTCTGGCTACTTTTTTCAGCCCTAGACACAGTTGAGCCATACATTGACTTAGCATCTTCTCTCTGAAGCAACTGAAGGAGTGAGTCTTTTACAGCAATTGCATCAAACTCCTTATCAACATCTGCATAGCGCCTTTTCAGAAGCAACATCATTTCAGTGGAAACTGAAGAACAGCTATCCATCTTTCTTCTGAAATCTTGAGATGGAGTAGTCAGTGTACGTAAAGCTACATAATCTTGCTGTAGGTCAGATTCACATTTTCCTACTGATTTGATCATTTCAGTTAACTCTGCTTTGAACATTCCTTTTTAAGTTTGGACCTAGAGAGTTGAATCTCTGCTTTAAAGTTTACATATGTTGACATAAACTTTCTTTCTTTACTTGTTATCTCAGACTGTTTAAAGTCACGCATTTTTTCTGTTAGTTTTCTTTGACGCTCTGAGCTTCTCACCTCTGTCTCAGGTTGGGATGATGGCTGAGTCAAACCTATTTTATGTATTTCAAGGTCTGCATAAATTTCACCTAAGCGTATTTCAACTTCCTCTCTTTCTGCATCTTCAACTTCAGTTTCTAATTTCTTTTCTAAATGTAACTTTTCAAATTCTAAAGCTACAAGTACTTCCTCTAAAACACGAGTTTCTTGTACACCCTGCTCCATTGTGAACAATATTTTAAACCAACAGCTAAGAACAATGAAAGAAAACAACATGAGAACACTACTTCAAATTTCAAACTGTAAAATAGTAACAAACCTTTTTTCTTTTTAACAAACTTTCAATAATATCTGTAGCATACACCGTTAATGTCCGTTTTTAAACAACTTTCAATATCTGTAGCATACACCGTTAATGTCCGTTTTTTTTAACAGCATTCAATATCTGTAGCATACACCGTTAATGTCCGTTTTTTAAACAACTTTGAATATCTGTAGCATACACCGTTAATGTCCGTTTTTTAAACAGCATTCAATGTCTGTAGCATACACCGTTAATGTCCGTTTTATTTATTTATTTATTTATTTATTTTTTAACTCATAGAAACAGTCTGACCTGGTTTCGTATGATGTTGAAAGGCTCTGCAAAACTGCTCAATTCCCAAAACGTCGTATCGGTCCTCTTTATTTCATGCGGATTGGGCCGCAGACTGTGGACTGCCGTCTTCAAAGCATGGCATGCAGGGCTCTGGCTGCGTACTTCTTAACAGGACACATTTTTCACTGTAACTGCTCATGAAGGATATTTTGTTTTTTGTGGAATAAAACGCCATGCTCCAACTGATGTTCAACTGGTTCTTTATCTTCTTGTTACCAGCACACACCGTGAAAAACTACGGTGAAATGAACAACAATAAACACAAATATTAATTTTAGAAACATAAACTTATAACTCAGATATTAATGCAATACAGATAAATATACAAACACACCGTGTGTGCCTCTCCACTTAATATTCACAAGCAATTTCAGTCCATGTCCACTTTTCTTTATCCGATGTGAGCTTCTTCTGGTCGCTTCTCCGTGCTTGTGTCAGTTAATCATTCGCTCCGCTCGCGCGCACCTTCCAGTGTCAAATTTCAATCCAGCCAGCAGGTGGCGTCAAATCAACAAAGAAATTAAATTAAATATTTCCACAGTTAAATCAAACAAATGACAATGAATAACCACATTTAACTGCGACAGCTACATAAGGGAACAAATGGTTCAGAGCTATGATTCTGTGTATGTTTGGCAACTGTACTGAAAAGAAATTTAGAATTATTCTTATTCTCCTCAATTAACGTTGAGAAATAAGCAATTCTAGTTTGTCGAAGCGAATTACCTTCTTTTTGAAAGGGGCGACATCATCTAATGCCACACGTAAAGAGCAAGTAACATTATGAACTAAGGCATCAATTTGTGAGGGGCTAGAAATGAAAATATTGCCCTCTGCTACGTTCCTCTGAGATGCTGAGGACAGTAAAGATGGAACAGTTAATTTAAAAGATGCAACAGAGTTGTCAGATAGAGGCCGACTATAGTGAAATTTACTTTCATGTCTCGAGAACTCAGTTATAAAAAATTCAAATGCTATCAGAAAGTGGTCCGAGAGGACTGGATTATGTGGAAAGATCGTTATTTCCTCACACTCAATGCCATAAGTCAGCACAAGGTCTAATATATGATGGCAGGTGTGGGTGGAGCTATGTATTCTTTGAGTAAAACCAACTGAGTCTAAGATATTACTAAAGATTACATTGAGGTTATCATTTTCAATGTCCACATGAATGTTAAAATCCCCCACTATAATGACCTTATCAGTATTTAGAACCAAATGTCACGGTCTGGGGTTTGTTCACACTCTAATTGGTGTTGAGTCTCATCTCTCCTCTGCAGGTTGGCATGCCTGGAAGTGGGGAGGCTGCAGGTAATCTGCTGATTAGCTGGCCAGGGATATTTAAGCTCCTGAGAGACGCCTTCACTTCGCTGGATGATTAACTCGACTTGGGTATTTCTCCTAACAGCCAAACTCAACTTAAGTTTTGATCTTGAGAATTTCTGGATTATGGATTTTTGAGCTCTCTGTGTTTTTTGACTGCCTGTTTTGCCTCCTGCAGATATCTCCTATCAGTTCACCTCGTTGCTGCTACCAACCTGTTTTTTTCACTGTCCACTCGTCTCTCAGCATCCTCCTCTGGTCTTCCCACTCCAGGCTGCCCACCCTCCCTCTCGGATCATCATTACCCTTCATGCTCAGCTCCCTCCTCATTTGGACTCTAAGCTCATCTGCCTCCAGTAAGCCTCCTGCCCTCCCCAGACCGGTCACTCCTCCCTCTCTCACGAGGTCTCACCTCCAATCCGTAAGTTCCATCAGATCCAACATTCAGATTTCCAGGTGCCAGACCTAACTCTTCCTGTTCCTCCAGACTCTCCACACCTGAACCTTGCTTCTCTGCTGAATACTGCTAGACTTCCTAGCAGCTCCTTCTGTTCTCCTTTTACTAATAAATTATTGTTTGCAATCTTCTCTGACTCTGTGGACTAATTCTGTATGTCGTGGGTTATGTATCATACTTGGCTATCCAGTGTCTCAAGTCAAGTCGGCGGCCCCTCCTGCGGTGGCTCCGGCTCCAGTCCAATCAGTGATCCCCTTTCCGGGGATCCTGGCTCCCGCGGTCTCGCCTCCGGGCAAGTCAGCGCCTTCGGCGTCTTCGCTCCAGCCAGTTCCTTTTCAGTCAACTCCCCTCCAGTCGGCGCCTTCACTGCCTCCACTCCAGTCAACTCCTCCACTCCGGCCAGCTCCTCTCCTGTCAACTTTTCCATTCCAGCTGGCACCCATCGCCTCCTGTGCACTAGACGTCAGCGCTGATTGCCTCCTGTGCCCCAGACGCCAGCTGCCCAGACCCCGGCGCTGTCTCCTGTGTCCCAGACGCCGGCCCCCCAGACAGTCTTGGCCTGTGTTGTGTGTCCAATGCTGCCCTTTAGACGGGGGAGATCCTAACTTTGACTCCTCAACTCGCCTACACCGCACGACAGGTACCAGCCCCCTGCGACCCTGTGTGGACAAGCGGGTAAAGAAAATGGGTCATATATATATATATATATATATATATATATATATATATATATATAAATAATTTTTTTTTTATTTTAGGTCAACAAAAACTCATATCAGTTTCAGCATAATTGCAAAGGTCAGATGTCATTTCTTATAGGCTGCTGCAATAAAAGTTTTCATTTATCAGTTAAATCAAATGTTGCTGTTTAGAAAGTTTTTCAATGTTTATTTTTACCGTAGCAATCAGTGAATCTTCAGATATCTGAAATGTTCATTCCATGAGGATGTTTTAATCTTTAATGTTAAATTATACAAGGAACAATAGAATTATAGAAGTCATTCCAGTCAGCCTAATAAAAGTCAGATATATAAGACCCAATTCCTTGCAGTTGTTAATATGGATGCCCTTAATTATAATTTCTACTAGCACCAGCATAGCTTAATTAGCAGTTTTGACTAGAACGAATACAGTTTGTACTAGGATAAATTATTATAATAATTAGGATTTACAGAGAGGTCTGATTAAATGCTAAAATGGCTTGCCAGATGGTTCTCGTCCTGTCAGTTCTACATTAATTCATTTCCTCACCTTTCTGAAATGTTATCCATCTGGTGGCACTACAACATCCTCGCCTGCTTGTTCCTGGTGGGCTGTGGATGGCGCTTAATGCACTATAAATTATTACTGTGTGCTTTTCAGCAAATATTGTTACTGTTATATATTCTCATGCAGTTGTATGTATTTTTACGTGTTCCTCTTCTCTTTTTCTGCAGGTCTAGAAGCAGATTCTTGTACATTTTTCGTTGTTTATTTTTATGACCTTAATGACCCAATGGTTTTTTCAAATGTAGTGCAGACATTTAACTTGAAGAGGACGCTCCACAGAGTTTCATGCAGTAGCTCAGATGGTAGAGCGGGTTGCCTCAAGATAGGAGGGTCATGGGTTCGATTCCAGCTCCCACCAGAGGTATTCTGCTGTTGTGTCCTTGGGCAAGACACTTCACCCAACTTGCCTGTGTTGGTGGTGGTCAGAGGAGCCGACGGCGCCAAATGGCAGACTCGCCTCTGTCAGACCACACCAGGGCAGCTGTGGCTATATAGTAGCTTACCATCACTGGCAGTGTGTGAATGTAAGAGTTCACGAAAGCGTCTTTGAGTGTCCTAATAAAGCGCTATATAAGTTTGATTATTATTATATTTATATTTTAAATAAGATGCACAAAATGTCAAAATAATGGCTAAATGTTTTTACAGCACTATTAGATTTTGTTTATAATGTTCATCAGCTAAAAAGCTTATTTGGCTTCAAGCAACCTTCACAGTTTGGAGGCTCACGCTGGTGAGGAGACACCATTAGTTCTAGTAACACCTGGGCTCCCGAGGCCTATTCTGACAGGATGGACGTTACGGGACCCTTAAGGATTCCAGATGGATGATTGGAGGATTATTTAGGAGGATTGAAATGAACAAACTGATTTCAGTGGTGAAGGGTTAAATGTATTGACTCGGCATTAATATTGTAGAAATGCAAAATAACTACACTTTACCATCTATATAAACATGTACTGGGTTCAGTTTTTTATTTTGTTAAGGACTTTTGTCATAAATCATTACAGAAAATCCAAATCCTCTCCTCCAGAGAGTGAAGAACTGTGTTTCGCATACGTCACTCCAGCACGTAAAACAAGGTAGCTGCTGATGCTAGTATTTTGAATCACTGTTATTTGTTTACTTTCATGCTCCTAATTATTATGTAAAATTGCATTTACAGCTGCTGCAAAAGGTCTGAGCCATGTGTCCGTGTCCTACATGCATTTTTAAATAACAGGTCTGATCTAAAATAATAACCTACATCTATAAATCCATCTAGAACTGCATCGCTACTTCTGGAGTCTAGACGAGTCCCGTTAGCATGACTGCAGCAACACTGCTAACTGTGTTCGCTCTGGTAAGGAAAGAACAAGTCCTTTGGGAAAGCTATGACACACACACACACACACACACACACACACACAATCTAAAAGATGATCTCTATATTTCAACATTAGAACCTCCATGCCATCCTGGATTAGTGCAAACAACAAATTGAGCAAAGGAGTTACTCCAGCATCAGGAAGATTTATTCTGGTAATTTGTCGGTTGAATATTTTCTAGCGTCATATCAATAAATACACACAGCAGTAAAACTGTAAATTACTGAACTATATTGGGACACATAATGAAGCTAAGACCAGCTCAAAACTTGTCAGCTTAGATTTTGGTTCTGAAGATAAACAGAATCCTCCTCTATGTCCAAATCGGGTCGCAGGTCTTCTGAGTCAAACGGTCTAAAACATGTCTGCACCTCTGGTAGTGATATCCAGCTGGCGGGGTCGGAGTTCGGTTGAACTTCTCCAGTAATCCAATATCCGTTCTCGTCACCGTAACCCTGAGAAAAAACAAATCTGACCGACTAGTAGAGGCTTCAGAAGCTACATCTGATTGATGACACATTGTTCTCTGCTATAATGCTAACGCAGAAACAGCGGTCAGGTGTTGTTTACTACAGCTGTTTCAGAAGAGCTCCATATGAAACGTCACCAGCTGCCCAGGGCTTAGACCGGAAGTTAGTTTCTGTTTTTCCCATGCCAGTAAAAAAACATCAGATTTTCTTACAATTCCAGCCATCAAAATACATAATAATGGAGTGTGTTTTCATCTAAGGTTTTAAAGGAGACATAACATGAAAAACCCACTTTTTTTATCCGTTAACACAGTGTGTTTCACATTTTAAGTGTCTTAAGTGAGCAAAAAGGCTTATATTATTCACTGGAGTTGCTATTTAGATATTTAATAATTAAGTTTTGGGCATATTTGTCCACCCGTTCAGTTTTTCAAATTATCTATTACATCAGTAATTTATTTCGTCAGGATAACTACCAAATATGGTAATGGCCCTCGGCTAAACACAGAGCCAATCCGCCATTTTTTCATCTCGCTAAGATTTTTTGTAGTCCTATTGGAAAAATGCAGAATGTCTGGTTATTTTAGCCACACACAGCTCAAAACTGTTCCTCGTTTTAAGGAAGGGTGGTGTGGCAGTATTTAAACCCAGGAACTGATGACACTACTGCTAAAAAAAAACAAAAGAAAAAGTAGTGTGTGTGTGTGTTTGTGTGTGTGTGTGTGTGTGTTTGTGTGTGCGCGCGCGTGGTTCGTTCGTGTCTCCTGGCTAGTAAGTACCGAGGGCTTCATCTATCTAAAAGGAGTCATTTCCATCTGAATGTGACAGCACCGGGACACAGCAGCAGAGCGGTAAGCTTCATATCACTCTAAAATGTCGACAAACTTTACTTTAGATTTACGGGCATTAGCAGCACTAAAGCGTTAGCATCCGGCTTGCTATCGCTAGCACAGTATGCTAGTAAAGTAGCACCCAGATTAATGTGGATTTGGCTGATTTTCGTGGAATAAAACGTGATTTCTGATCAACGCCTTCTTTTACACCAGATGTACATCCACTGATTGTAGCAGCAGAGAGCCTGGGTGTTATTTTACGTGAGTGTGATGTAATCTTAGCATCCAGTAAATAAAGTCCCATATCAGCTAAAATGCAGCGTGACAAAGTCATTAAAGTGCGTCAACACAGTGGATTTAATGGAGTTTTAAAGAACAATCTCTGAGTGAAGTGAGGTTAGTTTTTTGTCTCACTGCAGATATAAAAACTAACTCTGCATCAGTCAGACGCAGCAAAGCTCACCGTCTGTATGAGCGTGAGCATCGGAAAGCTGATCAAATCAGCTGTAAAATAATTAAAACAAAAGTAAAAATGTTCCTTTGCTTTTTAGAGTCCACATCCAGAAGACTGGAGCCGTGTTTCACTGACAGGCTGTCAGACTAACGCCCTGATGAGCTCAGCTGGGACAAACTGGTCTGATGTTTAGGTAAGTGAAGATCTGCTTCTCCAAGTCCTTGAGATGCTAGTAAAAATAATTTAGCCAGCTTGCTAATGTTACTTTTCTTCTCCTCTAAGGAACACAGAATGCTCAGATGTTGAAGCTTCACTTCACCTACTGAGGAAGGAGACCCACCAGTAAAGAGACGGTCTGGACCAGACCAAAGTGAGTGATGACACACCTCAGCCACCCTCATCATTAAGAACACCTCACCCCCTGAATCACTCCGTCTGATGACAGCAGAGTGATTTATTTGATGTTTTACTTGTTTAGTCTGTTTAGAAATTATTGAATTACATTATTTTCTGTAATCGACCATCTGATCTGGATGTGTGCAGAATAACTTTCCCCAAATTCAGCAGCAGCTGGCCTGTAAAAACAGCTGCAGCATGTAGTAAGTCTGTCTGCACTGCTCTCTAATGAGCTTCCTTTCATAAGGAATCATTTGTATAATTTTATTGTCACTATTTTATTACATTTGTAAGAATATGAAGTCACTGCAGCAACACAAACGTGACTATAAACATGAAAGCTAAAGAAACAACTTTCCTAAAGCTGCTTGTAAACAAAATATGTCATTAATGTTATTGTCTATCATTGCAGAATATGGCGATGACATCATGGAACTGGTCTTTGGAAAAGTTTTCCCTGAACCAACTCCGTTTCTAGATGAGGTAGAGAAGATCTGCATCTCACCAACTCTCTGGTCTCAGTATTCAGACAACGGAGGTCTCCCACTGTTATCCAGGACCAGTTTGAAGCCCACATACTTCCCCTCCCTCATCATCAGGAAACATCAATCCGTATCCTGAGGACAACAGAAGACGGCAGGAGGACAGGAACTCTGAGACCTAGATACCACAGCACCGGGACACAAAGCACCTGTGTGCACAACGCCTGTTTAACTACTAAAACCTGTTTATTATATAGTTCTACTTATTTGCTGTGAGGTTAATACTTAGAAAATTAGTATTTTAATGTAAACAATAACAAAATCACTGATTGTATGTTTTCTTTTAGATGTAATGGTCCAAACTCCGCCTTGTAGACATTTATTGCATCCTGTAGGTAAATACACAGAACAGGCTCAGATCCAGGATGACCCAGCGTGCTCTTCTTCCATTCTGGCTGTTAGGGATTGTATCAATAACTCAATGCCTACTGATGTTTCCACCTAACGGTATTTATTTAGAATGCAGGTAAGATTTAACTATATTTGTTAGCAAAGCAGACTGATCTTGGGAATTTCACTGCAGCACTGATGTCCACCTCTCTGTACACATTAGAGAGAATTACCACTTTACAGCTAAACACATTTAATAAAGATATAGGCTACGCATTGCAGACAATAAAAACAAAGTTCTAAGCATTAGAATTATAATCACATTAAAGAACATTTGGAGGAATGTGCTTTATTTTTGACTAGAATCTCAAATCTTTAAATTAAAATGTAACTGCTTTTTATCCATGTTCAGCCACTAAGACACCCAATATTAAATAAGACTACTTATAAAATTATTTATAATTATATGTATGTATATATATATAGATAGAGATCTTAATAAAATATATTTTAATGAGCTGTATCATTTTTTAAAACATTTTTTATAGAAATAAATAAGCAAGCAGCATTCCTTGTGTGTGTGCGCGTGCGCATGCCTGCTCACTTGTCCCTCCGTCGGCCGTGACGGGTGTGTGTGAGTGACTACAGACAAATGCATGAGAGAGTTAGCAGCCTTGAAACAGCTTGATTAACTACTCTCCCCACATGTTTTAAAAATGCTAATATGCTATGCTAAATCTGCTATTCTAAATAATGATTTCTCTATAGAACTACAAAGTCCGGCTGGGGGAGGAGAGTACAGGTCTGCACTGTGGAGGGGGGCGGAGTTTACAGCTCCTCCTCCAGTTTAAAGAGACAGTACCCAAAAAACGGCTCATTCTCAGGACTCTCCTCAGAACAGGGGTAGATGAGGGTCTGTAGAGCAACAATAATGAGGAAATCAGACCAAAGAACTGCAGTTCCACTGTATTTAGACCCCCAACTGAAGGATTTAGATGTAAAAAGGAATAACTTAAAAGCATGTTATGTCTCCTTTAATACACATTTACACATGCTGTTCAAACGAATTTTGCCTCTGGCTGATATTGTTAAATGAGTGAGTGAACCCACTACCAAGGATGAGCTCTGCTAACTTTAAAAATCAGCTGCTCTAAATAATCATGAAGGTCAGAGAGGAGCTGACAAAAATGTAACTAAGTAACTTTTACTTTGAGTACATTTTATTTACCATACTTTTTACTTTTACTTGAGTAAAAATTCAGGCAAGTACTTTTACTTGTACTTGAGTAAAAAATTATCAAAGTACTGGTACTCGTACTTAAGTAGGACATTTTAGTACTCTTTCCACCTCTGGAAAACATATAGAGACACAGACTTTTCACCATAGTTAGTAAAAGGGCCCCAGTAACACATGACTAAAACTTGCTAAAGTGACAGAAAAAATCTTCATGAAATCTCATTTTTCATTTCTCTCAGGTCATTTTCAGCTGTGGATTCAGTCAATTGGATTTGAACATGGACATCTGAAGTGGACATTGTAGTCCCTGCATTGTTGACCAAATGACTGATCTGCAAATGAAGCCTAAAATGGTATTGAAGCTGAAAGATAGAGTACTCAGTTAGTTCATATTATAGTTTTAAAGCAATCAAAATGTTTGTTAGGACGTTTTAAAATGAGTTTTTTTGAATAATTGTTACAATAATAAACTAAAAACAGAGTCAAGGACATTTGATTTTCTAACCTATAAACTAATATTCTGGATATTCCAAGGAGACTTACGCATAGAAATACTGCCCTGTGCTTCCAGCTGGGATGTTTCCGATGACAGTGACAGCCTGAATGTCCGAAGGACTGGGACAAATCTGTCCAGGGTATGCCATCCTCAGGTCCTTCAGATCCTCCCAGTCACCTGATCCACCTGGATTGTCCTGATCGTGCCAACTGGTCCAGCACAGTTTCTCAATGATGGGAATCAGGTGTTGGTGGCACTTCAGGAGCAAAGGACATTTATTATAAAAACACGTCTTAAATATGCGACTAATATTTACTTGTATGATTAAGTTAAATTGTCTTACGCCCGATACTTGGTTTCATACAGGCTAGAAAAAAACAAAACAATAATACCAGTTAGTGGTTTTCTTAGTTTGTGAACTATTGTAATATTTTGAAAACTGTCTGAACTCACCAAGCAGCAATGCTGCAAGAACAGTGAGACTCATCTGTAAAAAAAAAGACGTATTTGTTTAAAAAGTAATATTTTTAAAGTGAAGTTGTGCAATGTCCAAAGTTCTCTTGACTGTCTTTTCCTTTTATCTAAAACACAACAAATAACATCTTACCAGCTTGGTCATGATTACAGAACTCAGATGTCTGTTTTCACAGCTGCAAAACAATATAAAGACATATAAATGTTTTGTTTTCAAGCTTAATATTTCTTTGAGTGTGAATTTTACCAGCAATCAATAAAAATTCTCTTTTCTTTTAGAAGTTTAAAGAATGTTTTGTTTTCTTACCTGTAAAAATCAGGAGGAAGTTAGCAAGAGGACCTCTCTGTTCCACAGGATGGTTGTGTGCACCTTAGCCTTTTTATAGTAACACGGCCCTCCTTGTGGCACAAATTCTTTAACACAAATATGTGGCTCCTGATGGAATATTTTCAATGGATTTTGCTGCATTTTTTCAAATGAAAAGCAGAAAAGTGACCAGTTCCACAAGACAGATACCACATTTCAGGTTTTAAACTCACATCTACAGAAACAAGCTGGCTAGGCTACTCTTTCTTTGCGTTTTGACTCAAGTACATGATGCAAAGCATGCTCCAACATGACTAAAATATAATCTACTTTGGTACATTCAGGTTCTGTCAAAGGGGATAGATCTAGTTCAAATAAAAGAAAAAAGCACTTTCAATTTTGACAACCACTAAAAGTTGGAGAAACCTGTAGATGGTTCATGAGTGGACACACAGTTGTTTTCATGCAGAGATATGCATGTAGTCATGGCATCCACGTTTTATTTTTCTGCTATGATTATTTAGTTTCTTCTGTTATTTTACACGTGAAAGACTTAGCGGCTGACCTATAATAACAGTAAGTTGTTTATGTGTACTTCTTGCTATTTATTGTAACACCCTGAAGCACAAACTAGATTTTTCCATGATAAAACTTTTCTTGCATTTTCACAGATAAAATCCAAAATGACCAGAAACACAGGACAGCATTACACATTCTGGACTTCAAATACTTTGTTAACACACATTCCTATCCCACCTTTGTTTTTATTTATTATCTGCTAGGGCTGGGGGTAAACGATTATTTTTAAAACGATTATTCTGATGATTATTTTATCGAATAGTCGACTATTCTAATGACTATTTAGACAATTAATCTAATGATTATTTTTCTATTGCACAGTTAATAAAAACCAAAAAATCTCTAATAAATTCCTCAAAACATTGACAAATTGTTACTGTAAGAGAATAAACACTACAGGCCTTCCATTTTGTATAACACTGCTTTTATTGTGTTGGTTATGTTCTGGTGATGTGTAGAACTTGGGAGTGCAGGCTGCTGCCCGAGAGGTGGTTGGAGACAAAGTATCTCCATGCTGCTTGTTTTGGTCACTTATGTGCGTGAGGCGAGTGGTGTTACGACCCTTCCTGGGGAGTTTGGCTCGTGTGCAAAAAGGAAGGGACAATAACGGGATTTAAAAGTTAAAATGATGATCAGGTTTATTTACAACAACAAAAAAACATAAAGCTTTCCATCTACAGGTTGGGAATAATAAAACTAATTCTGCCATGGGGAATTAAAACAAAAGTACACATAACTAGGGATGCCCCACTGGGCAAAGATTACTGGGTTCTGGACCAAAATAAGAATCTCCAAAGTTCCAAACTCTAAACTGGGTGGTTAAACCAAACTCAAGGTGATATTTTAAACCAAACTGAAAACCCACAACACTCTAAATGTAATAAAAGGGAGATCTGCACCACAAAAAAGATGAACTCTAAACCAAAACGTAACAGCTTATCCAAACCCAGGAAGCTGTTAGCGAGAACGCTAACAGTAGCTTTACCGACGTTAAGGTCAAGTTACCAAGTTTAAATAAACCAAAATACCAGCAAACAGACCAGCACGGAGGAGAGACTGCTACCACCAAAACAGCTCTCCTAATGTCTGAAAGAAGCTCCTTTATGAAGGGAGAAACGCTCCCGGTGATTTTCTACATCTGCGGTAGACACGGAGCAGCGCATCTGACCCCGGAAGTTGTTGTCTGTTGCCGGGAGACGAAGGCGGGCAAAACAGGAATCTAGTAGCGGACGGACATTGTTCTGGGTCTTCGGTATTTGGCGGAGATGTTAGTAAAGGCGGAGAAGAGGGCGAACTAGAGGAAATACAGGCGGATTCCTCCTCTATTTACAAACCCCTGGGGATGAAACAAGTGGGCGTGGTGCGTCGACTACCGGATCTGACGTCGACGAATTTTTAGAATCGAGCCGTCGACGTCATCGAGGATTCGCTACAGTTTTAGACATTAGTCTAAAACTCAGAAAAATACTTTTTAAGTCCAGGTTAATAACATTTTCGCCACAACATTAATGCTTAGTATCGTTAAAACTGAATGAAAATCCATGCCTGCCTCCATTCTGCGTGCTACTTCTCTCTGTCACAGTCACACACACCCTCCTCAGCGGTTTCAGCCTATGGTTTCAGTGAGCGGGGTCAAATGTTTAACTCCGCCCACGGTGCACCTAACTTAAATTCTAACTGATAGATTTTTATATTTAATTTTCGTCGTTGTCGTCTTCTTCCTCCGCTTATCCGGGTCCGGGTCGCGGGGGCATCATCCCAACCGTCCTCTCCCCAGCCTTCTCCACCAGCTCCTCCGGCAGGACTACTGTAACTCTCTCTAACCGTCTACAGGTGGTTCAGAATGCCTGTGCTCGGCTTCTGACCAAGTCCTCCAAACACACCCACATCACCCCGCTTCTCCTCCAGCTTCACTGGCTGCCAGTCAACTTCAGGGTTCATTTCAAGATCCTGGTTCTGGTCTATAGGGCCTTACATGGACAAGCACCATCTTACATTGGTGATCTTCTTAGTCCCTACACCCCCAGCAGGTCCCTGAGGTCCAGTGATCAAAGCCTAATGGTTGTGCAGCACCAGGCTAAAGACCAAAGGTGACAGATCATTTGCTGCTGTGGCCCCCAGACTCTGGACCTCTCTCCCCCTGAGCCTGAGATCAGTGGACTCAGTGGTCTCCTTTAAAAAGCAGCTGAAGACTCACTTGTTCAAGCTGGCTTTTGTATGACCTTCTTCACCACTCTCTCTTTATTCTGCTCTCCCCACCTATTCCACCTTCCTTAGGATCCACTGATTTCCCTCTTTCCTGTTCACTCTCTCTTTCTTAACACTTTTTAATCACAATAGTCTATTTTTGCTCATTTTAAATATATTTTTAAACATTTTCTAAATGCTTTTTTATATTTTTAATTTTTTTGTTTTTGTGAAGCACCTCGTGATTTTTATCTTGAGAGGCGCTATAGAAATTATATTTTCTTCTTCTTCTTCTTCTACCCCAAGGTGTTCCCAGACCAGATTGGAGATGTAACCTCTCCAACGTGTCCTGGGTCGACCCGGGGGCCTCCTGCCGGCAGGACATGCCCGTAACACCTCCCCAGGGAGGCGTCCAGGAGGCATCCTGACCAGATGCCCAAACCACCTCAACTGACTCCTTTCGATCTGGAGGAGCAGCGGTTCTACTCTGAGTCCCTCCCGAATGTCCGAGCTCCTCACCCTATCTCTAAGGCTGAGCCCGGCTACCCTACGGAGGAAACTCATTTTGGCCGCTTGTATCCGCGATCTCATTCTTTCGGTCATTACCCAAAGCTCATGACCATAGGTGAGGATTGGGACGTAGATCGACCGGTAAATCGAGAGCCTGGCTTTCTGGCTCAGCTCCCTCTTTACCACGACAGATCGGCTCAGCCTCCGCATCACTGCAGACGCTGAACCAATCCGCCTGTCGATCTCCCGATCCCTCCTACCCTCACTCGTGAACAAGACCCCGAGATACTTAAACTCCTCCACTTGAGGAAGGACCTCGCCCCTGACCCGGAGTTGGCAAGACACCCTTTTCTAGTAGAGAACCATGGTCTCAGATTTGGAGGTGCTGATCCTCATCCCAGCCGCTTCACACTCGGCTGCGAACCTACCCAGCAAGAGCTGAAGGTCAGAGCTGGATGAAGCTAGGAGGACCACATCTTCCGCAAAAAGCAGAGATGAGATTCTCCTGCCACCAAACTAGACACACCCCACACCACGGCTGCGCCAAGAAATTCTGTCCATAAAGGTAATGAACAGAACCGGTGACAAAGGGCAGCCCTGGCGGAGTCCAATCCTCACCGGGAACAGGTCAGACTTACTATCCGGCTATGCGGACCAAACTCATGCTCCTCTGGTAAAGGGACTGATTGGCCCTTAACAGAAAGCCACTCACCCCATACTCCTGGAGCATCCCCCACAGGGTGCCCCTGGGGACACTGTCATAAGCCTGCTCCAAATCCACAAAACACATGTGGATTGGTTGGGCAAATTCCCTTGCCCCCTCCATCACCCTTGCAAGGGTATAGAGCTGGTCCACAGTTCCACGGCCAGGACGAAAACCACATTGCTCCTCCTCAATCTGAGATTCAACTATCGATCGGACCCTCCTCTCCAGTACCTTGGAGTAGACCTTTCCAGGGAGGATGAGGAGTGTGATCCCCCTATAGTTGGAACACACCCTCAGGTCACCGTTCTTAAAGATGTGGACCACAACCCCGGTCTGCCACTCCACAGGAACTGCCTCCGATGACCACGCAATGTTGCAGAGACGTGTCAACCACAACAGCCCTACAACATCCATAGCCTTGATCTCATCTGCCCATGGGGCTCCGCCGCTGTGTAGTTGTTTGACTACCTCAGCAACTTCTGCCCCCGAGATTGGGCAGTCCATCCCCAGGTCTCCCGGCCCTGGTTCCTCCTCGGAATGCGCATAGGTGGGATTGAGGAGCTCCTCAAAGTATTCCTTCCACCGTCCGACTATAGCACCAGTTGACACCAGCAGCTCCCCATCCCCACATCCCCACGGTCATAAGCCTTCTCCAAATCCACAAAACACATGTGGATTGGTTGGGCAAACTCCCATGCCCTGTAAACAGTGTGAGTGAGTTTCTGCCTTCCTCTCCTGAGGCGCCGGACATTTTGCCAGATCCTCTTTGGAGCCGATCGATAGTCTTTCTCCATGACCTCACCAAATTCTTCCCACGCCCGAGATTTTTCCTCGGCAACTGCCACTGCTGCACCCCGCTATCCGGTACCTGTCGGCTGCCTCCGGAGACCCACAGACCAGCCACGCCCTATAGGCCTCCTTCTTCAGCCTGACGGCTCCCGAACCTCTGGTGTCCACCAATGGGTACGGGGGTTGCCACCACGACTGGCACCGGCCACCTTGCGACCACAGCTAGCAACAGCCACCTCAACAATCACAGAGTGGAACAAGGCCCACCCGGAGTCAATGTCCCCCACTAATCTCGGGACGCGGTTAAAGCTCTGCCAGAGGTGGGAGTTGAAGACTGTCTTGACAGGTTCTTCTGCCAGGCGTTCCCAGCAGACCTGCACTATGCGTTTGGGTCTGCCAGGTCTACGCAGCATCTTCCCCTGCCATCTGATCCAACTCACCACCAGGTGGTGATCAGTTGACAGCTCCGCTCCTCTCTTCACTCGGGTGTCCAAAACATATGGCCGCAGGTCAGATAATACGACTACAAAGTCTATCATCTACCTGCGACCTATTAGGCTTCCCTGGTACCAAGTGTACCAATGGGCATCCTTATGTTCGAACATGGTGTTTGTTATGGCGAAACTGCGGCTTGCACAGAAGTCCAATAACCAAACACCACTCGAGTTCAGATCAGGCGGGCCGTTCCTCCCAATCACACCCCTCCAGGTCAAACTGTCATTGCCCACATGAGCATTGAAGTTCCCCAGCATGACAATGGAGTCCCCTGATGGAGCTCTATCTAGCACTCGTCCCAGGGACTCCAAAAAGGGTGGGTACTCTGAACTGATATTTGGCCCATAAGCACAAACAACAGTCAGGACCCGTTCCCCGACCCGAAGGCGCAGGGAAGCTACCCTCTCGTCCCCCGGGGTAAACCCCAACACACAGGCAGAGAGTCTTGGGGCTAACAAAAAGCCAACCCCAGCCCTCCGCCTCTCACCCGGAGCAACTCCAGCAAAGGACAGTGTCCACCCCCTCTCAAGGACTTGGGTTTCCTGAGCCAATGCCATGTGTCGCGGTGAGTCCTACTATATCTAGCCGGTACCGCTCAACCTCTGCCACAAGCTCCTGCTCCTTCCCTGCCAGCGAGGTGGCGTTCCATGTCCCAAAAACCAGTTTCCTTGTCCGGGGATCGGACCACCAATGCTCCCGCCTCGGTCTGCCACCCGATCCACACTGCACCGGACCCTTCATATTCCTCCTGTGGGTGGTGGGTCCACAGTTGGATGAGCCCATGTATCTGGTTTGGGCTGGGCCTGGATGGCCCCATGGACGAAAGCCCGGCCACCGGGTGCTCGCTCACGGGCCCCAACCCCAGGCCTGGCTCCAGGGTGGGACCCCGGTAACCATCCGGGCCGGGTACTCCGACTCTTTGAATTTGCATCCATGAAAGATCCTCTGAACCATTCTTTGTCTCACCCTTCACCTAAGACCAATTTGTCATGGGAGACCCTACCAGGGGCACAAAGTGCCCGATACAACATAGCTCCTAGGATCATTAGGGTACTCAAACTCCTCCACCACGATAAGGTGATGGTTCAAGGAGGAGATATTTAATTTTCTTTAATTTAATTATATTTGTATTTTGATTATCATGCCATACCATATCTGATTTTGAGAAAAAGTTCAATAAAATGTGTTTTTTAGTTAGCACGTTCCTCTGTAGAAAGGAGTGCACTGGGGGCAAAGCATCCTATCTAAAATGGCGGCAGGCCTCTACATGGGTTTTTTCAAAATGGCGCCCGTGTGTTCCGCCCACGTTGCGCCCTGCCTCGTTCTGTGTACTGCAGTCAGGGGCTAATCTTCCTATGGCTGACTGGTTAGTGCATGTGACTCTCACCCAGGCGTCTGGGGATCGAATCCCACCAGGGCCCTCATTTCTCCACTTTGCCACATATATCTAACTATGCTGTTAACGCTAACTTAAAACCGTTAAATGTCTTATACCTGGCGTGTTTAATTAGAAACTATAAGTGTATGCTGGTAAAAATGTTCTTACTAAATATATTTTATTAATAAACTTCATAGTACCGGTTAAAAATCCCTGTTAGTCTTCTGTGGATTTTGTTTCCCTCTGTGGCCGCCAGAGGGCGTATGATCTGCTATGTTTGTCGTGCTGCAGCTAGCTGCTTACAGCTCTGTGCGCTTGTTGACTTGGCTTTCTGAGCACAGAAAATTATGATCAATTACTCATTTTTAGTAGTTAAGTAGTTTGTGTAATTTAAGACGGTCTGGTTTTTAATTGGTCAGTGTCACTGCTCCAGTAAGGTACAGTCTTCATGAACCTAATAGGACCTCTTCACACGAATCAGAGGCCCTGGCTAAACTGAGTGATGTTTACTGCTTCTGTTTATTATTTGCACAGATTTCTTTATGTCAAGATTGTGCGGTACAGTTGCAGATTTTTTTTGTGTTTGAGTAAAGTTTGTGACTTTCTTTCCAGGTAGCTGGTTTATTCCTAAGTTAATTTGTTATATAATCTGCTAATTAGGGAAACACCTCTTCTCCTACTAATAAAGACCCCACCCTCCCTAAGGCACCCTATCACTTCATTTATGGTTAGAACAAGCCCATATAATGTAATTTTCATGCAAAAAATTCAACAACCTGCATGAAATTTATCTAATTTACATAACAGTGTGTCCTGCTATGACACTACACTAAAAATACCCCCTTGAGGGACAGCATAGGGATTTTCTTTTCTAAACAGAGACTTTCTAGACTGCTGTCTTCCTCCTGCATGTGTCCACTGTCTCACCACACACAATACTACTGGGAGACTTTAATATGGATCATATCAACATCTTTCTCTCTAGAGACTTCATATTCTGATCAGTTTTTATTTCAACCGCACGATGCTCCTGCGCTTTCCAGAGACCTTTCCTCGATTTGATCCGCTGCTCTGGCGTTGACCCCAATAGCCGTACTGCAGATGAACTTCTCACAACTGATTATTTTCTCCTCTCATTCGACGTTAAGCTCACTTTGCAGGGTCAAAAACAAGGCATAAGCAGTCCTTGTATATAAAACAGTCAATAAATGTGATCGTTTCTTTCTTGCTGGGGTCCAGATTACTGAGATTGCTGCATTCATTCACCTTTTTGATACGATTCAAGTGGTATTCTCTTCTAAATATTTTTATTTCTACGACGTCATCTGTCTCCGTATCTCTGCACCTGACAACTCCTCCAAATGACTCAGGTCCAATTACTTCCTCAACTATGTAAGCCTTTGATTCATCAAATATTTTAACCCCTTTCTTTAATTGTAAAGTTGACGCTTCCAAAGCGTCACTTGAATCTGTCAGATCATGGTTTGTATTTTCTTCATCTGGGGTAGTGTGGTAACTTAATGCTGGTGTTTCACATGCCTTTAACACACTGGGATGACTGCTAGTATTTGGATATTGCCCCCTCAAAATGAATGGATGTTTTAAGGCTTCATCTGGGCGTATTCTGTCGGATGGCTTAAGCACTATCATCCTCTTAACAAGATTCACAAAATCTTTTAAATCTTCTTGTTCAGCTAAACTTTCTAAATCTGATGTCATTGTCACTAAGTCATCCAGAGACTGTAAATGCTCATAAAACGGATGTAAGGAAGGAACCGTCTTTCCTGTGCCTCTCTCGTATTCCATTTTGGTTTTTAACCTCCATTGATGAGCATTAGGATTATAATTATGACCAAGTACATTTTTACGTAGTACAAAAAAGCGGTGGCTGTGCTTACCCCTTTGAATTGCTTCTTTGGCAGGCATACCACAGCATTTAACAATCAACCTCATAACACTGTATTCATCTTCTGGAAACAGATGTTTAGCTAGGTACAAAAACACTAACGTACAGCCAAGACCCCATATGTCGATACTTTCGTCGAATGGAAGACCCATATGTACCTCTGGTGCCCTGTATCCTACAGTCTGCACTTTTGTAATGTTGGTTGATGTGCCTGTCTCATGAGCCGACCCAAAACCAATCAACTTCACCTTAAACGGCTGAGAATCATGATTCACCAGCATTACGCTGCTTGGTTTGATGTCTGCATGAATAATGCCATTGTAATTCAGAGTGCTGAGAGAGACCAGCATTTGTTGAGCTATGGGTCTGATGTCAGCCACTCTCATGGGTTTCCAATGCTGTTGATGTACGAAGTCACACAAGTTGAGCTGTAAAAGTTCAAAAGCAAGGCAAAAATGGCCGTTGTGAATGAAACAGTCAATCATTGTGATCAAGTTGTTGTTGTCGGTGTTAATAATACTAAAATGGTTATGTACGTTTGCTTCGTTGATTGCTTTTAAGTGCTTTTCTTTTTTAAATACTTTCACAGCAAATTTCTCATCGGTATCTTCTTCTATGCACTTGACAACTATTCCATTTGCGCTAGATCCAATGACTTCCTCAACTTGATAAATATTTGATCTATGAATGAGTTGAACCCCTTTTTCTAATGTAAACGTTGATTGTTTAACTTGCCCACTTAATTCTGACTGATCTGAGTCCTCTTCCATCTCTGTAACACGAGCTGGGCTTGCTCTCTCGCTTCTTGCTAGCACTTCTTTTCCAAATTTCACATAAAGACTTTCACTGGCATCAGGGAGATTCTCCATCGTGATGAATGAGTGGTTGAGAGCGTCATCTGGGGTGATCCTGTCTGCTGCCTCCATTGTTAGCATTCTTTTAAAAAGGTC
This sequence comes from Nothobranchius furzeri, assembly GCF_043380555.1. Classification (NCBI taxonomy): domain Eukaryota; kingdom Metazoa; phylum Chordata; class Actinopteri; order Cyprinodontiformes; family Nothobranchiidae; genus Nothobranchius; species Nothobranchius furzeri. The sequence goes on from NC_091742.1 coordinate 6,948,875, forward strand.
TATCATCGATAAGAAGTCTGTAAATTTTGTAGTGTCTGGGTTTAGCTTTTCTTGTCCCAGTAACTCCGCCAGAGGCTTTGTTTTAGGAACAGTGGGCGTAGACCTCTTCTTTTGTTTGATTTCGTATTCCTGTGGTGTTTTGAGCTCCCAGGTTATTGTCGATCCTTTTGCGCACTTTTTAAAGAAGTGTTCAACTCTCCAACCTGTGTCCAGAGATGTTTTATGTGGCATACCAAAGAGAGTAATCATCATACTAACAACGGAATATTCAGAAGTACTTTTAAACAGAGAACGACCTAAAATCAAATATAGTAACACACAACCAAGGCTCCACATGTCCATCCCTTCATCACGTGGGAGACCAAGGAAAATCTCTGGTGCCCTGAAGTGCCTGTTCTGGTACACATCATATAGCGATACTAATCTAGTTTTACGTGCCAACCCCAAATCAGCCAGCTTAACTTTGAAGGGCCATAAACTGTGGTTTACTAGCAAGATATTATTAGGTTTAATATCTAAATGAGTAACATGTATATGTTTCAATTCTCTGAGAGAAACAAGCAACTGTTTAGCGATACATCTGACTTCACCCATTTTAAGAGGTTTGTTTATTCGTTTTGCCATAAAGTCACACAAGTCTTGATCCAACAATTCATAGAATATTAAATAACTGCCCTTGTAGGGAAAATGATCAATACATCTGATGATGTTGCTTTTGTTGGGGTCAAGCTCCCTAAGACAACTCAATCCTCTGACTTCGTTTGTGAAGCTAGTTTTATTTGTGAGTAATTTCACTGCAACTCTTGAATCGTCTTCCAGTTTTTTGAATTTTGAAACAACTCCAAAGGAACCCCCTCCAAGAAATGTTTCAAAGCAGTAAACACTTGAATTGCGTTCAATAACTGAGCTTTCTTCTAGAATAAATTCCTCATTTGTGTTGCGTCCTGGGTTGTTCGCTTTAGCGGGGCTTTGACTTGTTTCAGAAGGAGGGGTTGTAATAAAGAATGGATGTTTCAAAGCATCAGCCGGAGTTATCCTGTCTTTGGGATTAAGGACTAGCATAACCCCAAGCAGATCTACAAATAATTTTAAATCTGTAACTTCTGTGGCAGTAGCGTTTTTCGGTAGATTGTCCTTCAGCTCATTCAGAGAGTTCAAACAGTGAGAAGATAAGTGAGACATTTTGCAGCTCCATCCTCCGTCCTCCGTGTGTTCAGCTACCGTTTTAAACCTCCAATCAGGATCCTGTTTAAAAAACTGTTTCGAACTCCGCCCCTGATCTAGAAGGCTTCGGCTAGGCGGACCTAGAAGCTGCAAAATCATTCTCATGTACTCATAGTTACATTCAGCTGGAAACATGGGAAATCCAAAACACAAGCCAGCCAGTGTACAGGCCAGACCCCAAATATCCGCACTTTCATCGACTGGAGCGTTCAGGAGAATCTCTGGGGCACTGAATCCGCAAATAATCGGTATTTCCTGCTTTGAAAGTTCAGATGTTCTTCCAGCCGCGCTAAATCCAGTTAACTTCGCATCGTGACCTGAGCTGACACACTCAATATTTTCTGCTGTTATACTGGTATGAGTGACGCCAGCTTTCTTCAACATATCTAAAACTGAAAGCATTCGATGGGCGATCACTTTGATACACTTGATGCCCAAACGTTTGCTTGTTCTGCTCTCAACTATTTCAGATAATTTTAAGTTCGATCTCTCAAGAGCAAAGCAAAACCAGTCTCTATAGTCAAACATTTCAAAAATTTTAACAAACTTATTCTCTTTGGGAAAGCGTTGCTTGAGATAGAAAAGGACGTTGGCTTCTTGTTTATATTTATGCAGATATTTTCGGTGAATGCACTTCAAATCAAGTATTTCACTGTTTCGAAATCCTTGGCAACTCACCAAAACAGCAAAATTATTATCCACATATGAGATACTTTCAACTATATACTTATTTGTCTTACTTAAGAAAATGGCTCCTCTTTGTATCTTCGCTGTCGTCATTTCAGAAAATGTAGTCAGATTTCTAGTCAATTATAAAACAATGCAGTCTCAATACAGTCTGGCTTAATGTGAACTACTGTGTGCTATGAATCTGAGCTAAGACCTATGGTAATCCGCTTTGATCAATACCTCTTCTTTGTGACGTCACACTCTATGTAAACCCTTTGCTTCTAAGCACAGTGACGCAGACGCGTTTGACGGTCAAGACCTTCTACAGTGGGTACGTAACGTACGTTACGTAAATTACGTACGTTACGTAAATTACGTACGTTACGTACAGTGCGTAACTGCGCATGTCCATGAGTAGGAGCAGATTGCTGTGTTGGAAATCTGACTAATCAAAATAAAAAATACAACACTAACTTTTCTGGGTACAATTGCACGTTTAATTTAATTTACTTGAAAATTCTGTTCATGAGCACGTGAAGCTTTGAATCTACTTGTTCCGGTGCCGTGGGAACATATTTTCCTAAGGGGTGCTGTGATCGGCCGCATACTAAAACCCGCACACGTGTTTAACATGTTTATATATATTTATGTGTATTAGTAGTAATTATTCTTGGTTCATTCTTCAACATAACAGCAGCTTATTACCATCAACACTGGAAAAAAAACCACAAATAACAAGTCAAAACTTCCAGAATCCACACCGAACCGCGCGTTGGCAAGGGAACTGGAGCTCTGCAGCTCTTCAGACAACAGATCCTAAGTGTTTATCAACAGAAACAGAACCACTGACCCACTGTAACGAGCACAGATCGAGCACTCAACCTTTCCACACAGAGTGAACAAAGAGCAATAATCGAATCGGTCTTACTTTAATGATGACGCTCCAGAGGTGTTCTGGGCTCAGGAACGGCGCTGATGAAACGCGGCGTCATCCTGTCTCATTTATCCAACTGGTCCACAACCTTTCCACGCAGGTGCACATGTCTGAGGTGTGTAAGTTACCACCCTTGTTCTACGGAAATACGGAAATAAATGTTACGCCGGTTTGCAAAGCGGCGGCCGCATTAGTTAACCCTTTGATGCATGAATTATGAAATCTTCAACCATCATTTTCTAAACAATTTTTTCATTCATCTTTGTCAATGAAACAAATTGCAACAAATATTTTTCGTACCATTTAATATTTTACAAATAATTCATTACATGTCCACCTCAGTGGACAGCGTGTATTCTGAACATGAAATATGTCGGCTTGACTTACTGAAGTCCAAATGGAGGAGCTCAAATGCAATAAAGTCATTAACAGCTGTGCTTCGTAGCAATAAATAAATAAATAAATACAATTTTGAGTACCTGTCCACTGTAGTGACCATTATGCATCAAAGGGTTAACGGAAAACCAACATGGAGTAAAATACCAGAAGAACGTCTAAATGCATGAACAAAAAGGAGGCAAGTGTCCCTATTTGCGTACACACATATCTCATGTCTTATATATAAGATAGCTCAGCGTGTGTTTGACATACAAAAATGTTTGTGAAAATAATATTATGTTTTTTTAGTTGTGTTCAATTAAAGTCAAAATAATATCTAATTAAATAATTTTACTCTGCTTGCAGAATTTCAACATGCACAAGCCCAGCCCAGCCATTCCTCCCCATCCCCGCATATTTCTCTCCTCATGCTCCCTCACATCATCACACAAACATACACATAGGACCTTGGGGGGTGGACAAGTCAGGGAGTGCGGGTATGGACCCCATTTCCACATTCCTGTGGCAACCTGCCCCCCAATTTTATTTGCACCTTATACACGTCCACTGACGACATTCCACGCAAACACACACTTAGGGCCTTGGGAGTGAGCACATTCAACAGCATTTGGCAGGGGGATATCTCAGCCTCCTCCTGGGTGCCGATGCCCACTTCCAATTTTAAACTGCACTTAGACACAGAGGGCTGAGGGTGTAAGTGGGGTGGTGCGGTGGCATCAGCTGGCATAGGCCGGAAGATGCCCGCACTGCCCGCTCACCACAGCCATGGAATACACCTCATCAACACTCACTAACACCATATTGGAGCAGGCGGAGGGAGACTAGGGGTCTTAGCACACCTCTGTTGTTGCTTGGCTTTCTGGGGCTGGAGGCTAAGAGGGAGATCTGGTCGTCTGGTTGGGGTCTGGGGTGGTGGGTTGCTGTGCTCAGCGTTGGGCGGGGGAGCCTGCTCATCAGCACCCCAGCAGAAAGGGTCAAACTCTGGTTACCGGTGATGGCTGTACCCAATGTGCAGCAGTACCGGGACCAGAGTGAATAGGGTGTGTATGAGGAGCATGAGTGGGTGTCCGGCGTGCATTTTTGTAAGTCTTTGGTTGTATGTGCATGTGTGAGCATGAGGGAGGGAGTGTGTGATTGTGTTTGTGTATGACTGTATATGTCAGGTGGGGCCTTTGACTCCTCCCCTCTCCTGGAACTTCTTTTGACGATATAGATCTTTGTCCCCCCTCCCCCTGCCACACCTGGTGTGAGGGGTTGTGCCTTAGTCTGCCTGAGTGTTTGTGGCAACCGGGTCTGGGGGTTTAAGGTGTTGGCATCTGCCTGATCTATCCCAGTGGCTGCCTGGTGGGGTCTGGGTCCCTGGGCTCTGCTGGGTCCCCGGCGGGGGTGGTCGCCCCTGGGTCCCGGGTCATTGGGTCCTGGGTCATTGGGTCCTGGGTCATTGGGTCCTGGGTCATTGGGTCCCGGGCTCGGGCGGCTAGGGGGTGGGAGGCTGCGGGCGGGCCTGTGGGCTTGCCGCTGATATCTCCCGGGACTCTGCCGGCTGCTGGTTGTGGCCCCCCGGGGCAATCCTCTATGCCTCTCGAGGGGTGCGGGGGCCTTTCTGGTTGCAGTATCCTTGGGGTTCCTGTGTTCTGGGGCAGCGCCTGGATCTCTGGGACTTGGAGCTCGCCCCGACTCCTGCGCATCTTTGGGGGGCGGATCTGTGGTCCCTCAAACTCTCTATTAGACGCTCCTACAGAGAAACCATACATAAACAAGCATGTGTACGCTCACAGGTGCTCACATGGTGCTCTCATAAGTATGGACTTGGGCACGTTCAACGCAGGTCTTAAGGCTATGGTGGGCACTTAATGCACTGTGATTTATTATCGTAATTCTTCAGTTAAACAATGTTGATTATATATATTTCTTCATCAAGTTGATGCAGTGATAGCTTGATCTTGTTGTATTGTTGTTGTGTCCCATTTTTTTTGTTCTTTTGCTTTTTTTTTGTCTTTTTCTGCAGGTCTAGAAGCAGACTGTTGTTAATTATTGTTTAATTTTGTGGACCCCCCCCCCCTCCACACCTTTTGTCTTTTCCTTTCTCTTTCACCTGTGTCTCTGTGTCTGGTCGGAATTACAAAGCATTCAAAAACAATAACAATAAAGTTTTAAGTATCAGGCGTGACATTGAAAGCAGACGCTTTGATGCTCCACCTGAGAGTAAATCTGTAAGGCTTGTCACCAGCATTCAGACATCAATTCTGTTTGCTTCACAGCCAGACAGGACACGGTAAAAACAATAATAATAATAACATAGATTTTCAACATGCATATAGTTTGTTATCCACAAGGGGGTGCTGCCACCCCTACTTCACATGTACTGTGTTTCTGTGTAGAAGTAAATGACTCAAATCCTCACTGTTGGTGCATTCCCGAACAGGCTCGGCTCAGAAAAAAGGGCATTTGTTCTCCTTTAGGACTCTTGGGTTCGCCTAAAGCCCAGTTAGTGTTCCTGATGACTGCTTCAGTCCTGCTGCAGCACTGTATCAGTCTCAGACGTCATGGGTGCTCAGGTGAACTAACGTGTGCGTCTTTAGCTTCAGCACTTCTTTCTTTGGGTCTGACCCAAGTTAGTAAATGTAGGTCCTCCATCAGATTTCTAGTTATTTTTAAGGATTTTTATTCATAGATATGTTGTTACTAGATTATAAGTATTAAAAACACTAATAAAGACAAAAAGGTATTCATTTATTTAATTGGTTAGACTGCGAGACCGTTTAAAGGCTCAGGGACCCTTTGCAGGTGTTTTCCATTTACAGTTATACATTTTAGTTGATTGGGGTCTTGTTTCACATCGCACAGTAACATCTGCTCTAGCAGCACTAGCAGCTGTACACACACTGTCCTTTAAAGATGAAGTTCACTCATTTGATCCATTTGCAGCGGTCTCTAGTAGGATTGAACACCTTGGAAGTCGTTCTCTGAAAGAATAGACTTTATTAATCCCACAGTGTGGACATTCACTCGTTACAGCAGCACAAGCACTCTGAGTCACATCAGAGTTGAGCTTCAGAAGGCAGGATTTGGACCCTTACTTCCTGGTATTTGGACACCTCACCTCTGATTGGCTAACAGCAACATGAATCTACCACTGACTCTGTTTGCTTTGCAACGGTGATGTTTAATCTCCCCAAATAACACAAAGCTGGAGGAGTTCTGCTGTGTGCTGGAATTTCTAATGCTAGCAGTTAGCTTCTACTAGCCAAGACGTTCTCTGCTGTTTCCTGGATGCTAAAACAACAACAGACTTCCCCATCGTGGGTCAAGATGGGTGAGTTCATGAATGTTAAGTGACAGTGGGACGGAGCTCTGTCAGAGGTTAATGCAGGAGATAGATGTAGGAGACTATTTTCATGTTCAGCCTCCATAAAAACTCAGTGTGACCCATTATGATTAGAAATAATCATTTTAAAATGCTTTTTTTTTTCAGTGAACCAGCTTTAACGCTGCACAGGTTGCCAGACACTGCTCCACCTGATCCAGAAGTGACTCCAGCTCACATCCCTGAAGAGTCTCTTCATTCCTGCTTGTATAAACATGACATTTTTCATCATGCAGAGGAGAATTTCGCATGCAGAACATGTTAGCATCTGTCTGCCTAAATGGATTAGTGTCAATAAAAGGAGTTTGGCATTCTCTCATGTGAACCTCGTTAATGTACCCGCTGCTTGGAATCATGTGTTTGATACATCTGGATTTGTGCTCACATTGATTAAATCAAAATGAACATATGTTCAGCACAGTGGCCTAGTGGTAGAGTGTCCGCCCTGAGACTGGGAGATCAGGGTTCGATTCCTGGTCGGGTCATACCAAAGTCTTTGAAAAAATGGGACCCAATGCCTCCCTGCTCAACACTCAGCATTAAGGGGTTGGATTGGGGGGTTAAACCACCAAATAGTTCCCGAGCGCAGCTGTGTCTGCAGCTCACCGCTCCCCCAGGGGATGGGTCAAATGCGGAGAACAAATTTCACACACACATCAGTGTGTGTGACAATGAATGGGACTTTAACTTTAACTTTATGTTTGTATGAAGTCCATGTATGCACATGGTTCCTGGTCATCAGGGACTCACCAGTGGGTCTGCCTCCCATGTTTGTGTCCTGGTTTAGGCTCGGGCCTACAGGTCAGGTATTGTGGTGCCTTGTTCTTTGTGATAGCAGTGTCTGTCACCTCAGGGACATGGTTTGCTGGTAGTGTTTGTTGGTTAATGTGCACACAGTCTTCTGTTTATGAATGCATGTGTTAATTTTGTACTTCTATTTTGAGTTACCAGTGACTTGGAGTTTCCCATGGAGTCTCACACCTGCAGCTCATCTCCTCAGGAAGCCTAATCAGCTGTCCTGGGATCTACCATCTCCCAAGGGAGGGGAGATTCATCTTTATGCTTGTGTTTAATTTAATGTAGATATTGTGTTATGGATAGGACGTTTGTAATTATGATTTAGTTATTTGAGTTACCTGAATTGATTAGACTGGTTAGTTTGTGTGTGTGAGGATGTGTGTGTTAATTGTATGTTAATTGTTCCCCTCTTGTATGTAGAGTGGTCTGATCAGCCACTATTTAAGTTGAACCTGGTGTGTCTGAAATGTCTTTTGTTTTTCTGGATAGAGTGTCTTGTGCTGTGATTAGGTTAAAGGTCCAGTTAACTTTGAAGCTGCTCCAAAATAAAATGGAGTTTTGAGTCTCATGAGCAGTGCTTCTCTGGCTGGTTTGTGCAAGTCCCTGACATTCTTAGACGCATTTTCCTGTTTTTCTGAATCGTTTTTGTCTGGTCTCTCACCCAGAACCAGCGTGTAATGGAACCTGCTAGCAGGAGCAAATCACGTCTGACAGCGTAGCTTCTGGGGGTCCCGAGGACACTCGGAGGCCTCAGCTTCTCACACTTTGTGTTTCACACTCTAATCAGATTGTAATGTGTAATGACAAAATGCTCTGCTAGTGAAGTGATGAAAAACAAGGTGGAAAGTTCAGTCTTCCGGTGTGGGATCCATGTCGCCTCCCGGTTCTAAAATTAAACAACCTATAAAACCGCTGATGTAAATCAGTCGGTAATAAGCCAAGAAATAAGCAATGTCACAACAGTTTCATCACCTACTGCTTTAGATGTGGAAAAATATCAGAGCTGCTTCTTAAATATGACTCTGGTCAAAGTGTCATCTGATTTTTATTTAGAGGTGGTAGTGACCTAAACAGGCTGCCTCTACGCAGCAGAGCCGCTTCAGATGGAAATGTGTGTATGGAGCCTGATGGTTGGCGGTGCTGGGGCCATGGCAGCTGCAGGACGTTCTGTAGCACCCTTCCTGGTGAGCATGTGGTCTGCAGGGTGCACATGAACACTTGATTCTTTTGGTCTTAAGCAGGTTGTGTCGGTTCCTACCCATAACCAGTGTCATATTTTAGATTTAGTGATGTTTTATGGGATAAATGTTAATAATTTGTCTGTTGACTAAACTGTCATTTCTGATCATTTTCCAGTTTTGTTTGATTTTGATTGTCCGGTGAGCTTAGGAAAAAGGCCTGTGGTGCTGCGCCAGACACGGGTTATTACCCCGGCTACAGCTGATAGATTTTGTGCTTCTTTCACTGAACTGCAGGCCTCCACCCTATTTTACACCAATCCAGATGATGCTTTGCGTGCTTTTTCACTCAGCCTGTCTCATGGTGATGGATACCATTGCTTCTTTAAAGGTTAGACGCCCTAAGCCAAAATCTGACCCTTGGTTAAACTCTCACACACATGAACTCAGAAGATTATGCAGAAGGTGTGAACGCAGATGGAAGAAGGATAAACTATCCATTTCCCATGAACTTTTTAGAAATGCACTAGATGAATATCAGAAAGCAGTCAGGAATTCTAGAAATAAATACTTCGCCAGCATTATTACTACCCATTGTGGGAACCAGACGGTTTAATATAAAATGCTAATATATATAAATATATATATTATATATATATATATAAATTATATATTTTATATAAAACGCAGTTTTGTCCACTGATTACTCTCCTACGGTTGCAATCACAGATGATCTCTGCTCCCAATTTTTGAGTTTTTTCCTAGACAAAGTCTCCAATATTAGGAGTCTAATCATTTCCCCCAGAGATGTTCTGCTACCCGTATCTGTTTGTACCGTATGCTTTGACCATTTTGAGCCGATCACACTGCCTGCCTTGGAGAGATTAATATTTTCCATGAAGCCATCAGGATGTCCCGAAGACATTGTACCAGCCAGACTCTTCCGGGAGGTTCTTCCAGTGGTAGCCCCTGTAGTGTTATGGTTTATGCTCTTTTATGAAAGAGGAACCATCCTACATATTAATTCGGAATATTAATTTTTAATAAATTAATAACCAAATTTTATAGGGTTAAGAAGACTCAAAGGTTGTTTTCATCGATAAACTGTCGATAATATCCGTGGGTCTGTGTTCCAGTTCAATGAAGAGACAAGTTTGAAAGTTAAAAGTTTTAATTCTTCAAATTAAACTAATGGTTTTGAAATGACAAGCATAGGAAATAACAATCAACATTGGCAACTTTGTTGAACAATCTTTAACAGTTGATATTTTAAGCTTGCTCAAATAGACCTTGTCTCGGATGTGCTGAAGATTGAAAATGAGGTGATGTGATATGATTATGGATGTGTGTGTGCGTCTGATTTTGCTTCAGGAAGAAACAGGTGTCTGAGTGAAAAGTGATGCTTTGAATAAACTTAGTTTTTTTAAAAAAAGATGCATCAAACGCTATCTATTGTGTTCTGCCTCACCGTACTCGGACCCTCTTTTAGATCCGGGATGTCAAAGGACGATGTTTCATCCAGGGCACCTTGGCTGGCAGAGAAGACGAAGGTGTCCAGCACTCCGGTCCAGAGATGACCTCGGTACACGTTGTTGAAGCGTTTGTAGATGTGCTTTCTTAAGTTTAATTCACTCAGAAAATCAAAGACTCTGAACGAGTCTGCGTTAGCGGTTGCAATTCAGCTATCCTGTCTGGCTTGACAAGAATAGCGGGGGGGGGGGGGGGGGGACAAGAGCCGGTGGGGCTCCGTTCCCCCGTTAGCGTTGGTTACACGTCCTCTCTCTTTCGTTGTCAAAACAAACTGAATCATGAACTGAAAACTTACCAAAAGCTTTTCTCTTCTCAAAGCAAAACTTGTGCGTCAGAGCCAATGTGTTTTGGAGTTTACTGTGAGAGAGTGTGTGTGAAGGTCATTATAACATCTTCAAACATTATTTAATTAGGCATTGATTCATTAGTTATTATGATTACCCAAAGCATAATAATCACTCATTTGATTAAAACACATTTATAATGAGCAAAATGATAATTCAACATTTAAAATAAAGAAAAGGAAGTTTAAGACTTTGTTATGTTATGACTGGCTTCCATGGGAACGACATCTTCTGGCACTGCAGGTGTCAGATGTTATGGTTGCAGCAGACTCTTCCAGACTTGATGTCTGCAAAGGTCTTACTCTGTAGGTTAAAGTTCTGCACGACCCAGATTTGACCCAGCCAGGCCAAATGAACCTTGGCACAGAAAACCCATATTTCCTCACGTTACACCCCTCACGTGCTCAACATTATTAACTCCAGCCTTTTTTCGGGACTTATACCCTCTGTTTTTAAACATGCCGTGCTTCAACCACTACTGAAAAAATCTGGCCTAGACCCAACTGTCCTCAGGAACTTTCGCCCCATTTCAAGCTCCCCTTCTTGTCAAAAGTGATGGAAAAGGCTGTTTATAATCAAATTATGCCACATCTGAACAATTTTGGGGTCTTGGATAAATTTCAGTCTGGTTTTAGACAATATCACAGCACAGAATCCGCTCACATCAGGGTTTTTAATGATATTATTTTAGCCACTGATCCGGTTCCCATGTTGCCCTGGTGATGTTGGACCTCTCAGCTGCATTTGACATAGTTGACCATGACATTTCATTGTCCCGCCTTGAGAATTTGGTCGACATTAAGGGATCTGCGCTTGACTGGTTCTGCTCCTACTTTGAAAACTGGTCTATTAGAGTTAGAAGGGACGACTGTTCATCTCCCTCTGCTGCTCTTCCTTGGGGCGTGCCACATGGTTCTATCCTCGGCACCCTTTTATTTAGCATTGATATTCTTCCACTGGGACTAATCTTTAGGAAGTTTAACATTAACTTTCATCTTTATGCGGATGACTGCCAGATTTATGTTCCATTGAAGACTTTTACCTCCATCCAGCCGCTCCTTGATTGCTTGAGTGAGGTTAAAGACTGGCTGTCAGCAAATTTTCTGCTGCTGAATGGTTTTAAGACCGAGTTCATTGTTTTTACTCCTAATGGCTCGTCTTCCTCCTCTCCTAAACAATCCTCCAGAAAAGCCTAAACGTGACATTAAATCAATATGCATATTCCTTTCTTATACACCTTGGATTTATGTTAAGTAAAGATACACATATCCAACCTTCTGAAGATGAGCAGGGAAGCTGAATATTGTTGGCCCAACACCAGCTTTAAGTCGGACAGTCTGCCCAGTCCTGTCCAAGTCCTCCGCCTTGAAATGCTCACTGCAGATCATTGTCCTGTTTGTGACAACAAAGTTCCCACTTGTCTAATGAGCTTTGAAAGAAAAGCGTCTGGACTTCTTTGAGTTGCTTGAAGACGTTTCACCTCTCATCCGAGAGGCTTCTTCAGTTCTAAGGTCAAATGGTGGAGAGTCCCAGATTTAAACCCAGTGGGAGTTCCCCCCCGAAGAGGGAACAAAAGACCCCCTGATGATCTTCTACATAAACACATGAGCCAAGGTGTGAAGGTGGGTGTGGGTCCTATTCAGCCAGAGTTTCAGGTGAGCTCATTGTGAAGCCTGGCCCCACCCTATCATGTGATTTCCTGAGGTCAGATGGCCCAGGATATGCATGGGCATTGAGGCATCTGGGAAGGGATCTCAAAACTGGATTATAGATGGCAGACAGTTGGTGTCGTAAACCACCGCCTCTGTTCAAAGATGGTTGCTCACAGTGGAGCAATGGCTTCCTTTACTCCTCTTTCAAACCATCTGTCCTCTCTGTCCAAAATGTGAACGTTGGCATCCTCGAAAGAGTGACCTTTGTCCTTTAGATGCAAATGAACTGCTGAGTCCTGTCCCGTGGAGGTGGCTCTTCTATGTTGTGCCATGCTCTTGTGAAGTGGCTGTTTGGTTTCTCCGATGTAGAGGTCTGGGCATTCCTCGCTGCACTGTACAGCATACACCACATTGTTCAGTTTGTGTTTAGGAGTTTTGTCTTTCGGGTGAACCAGTTTCTGTCTCAGTGTGTTGCTGGGCCTGAAGTACACTGGTATGTTGTGTTTGGAGAAAACCCTCCTGAGTTTCTCTGATACACCGGCTACATAGGGGATGACAAGGTTGTTGCGTCTGTCTTTCTTATCCTCCCTCACTTGTGTCTGGTCTTCTTTTCTGTGCATCTTTGCTGACTTTATAAACGCCCAATTAGGATAGCCACATGTTTTAAGTGATTCCTTCATATGTGTGTGTTCCTTCTTTTTCCCTTCCGGCTTAGAGGGAACATGTTCTGCCCGGTGGTGTAAGGTCTTGATTACTCCAAGTTTGTGTTCCAGAGGGTGATGTGAGTCGAAGAGGAGGTACTGGTCCGTGTGTGTGGGCTTCCGGTACACTTCAATGTTGAGGTTGCCATTTTCTTCAAAGTGCACAGCGCAGTCCAGCAAAGGCAAGCAGTTGTCCTTTATGTTTTCCCTGGTGAACTTGATGTTGTTGTCCACAGCGTTGATGTGCGTAGTGAAGGATTCCACTTCTTGTGTTTTGATTTTGACCCAGGTGTCATCCACATATATGTACCAGTGACTGGGTGCTCTCCCTTTAAAAGAGCCAAGAGCCTTTCATTCCACTTCCTCCATGTAAAGGTTGGCTACAATAGGTGACACGGGGGAGCCCATGGCGCAGCCATGTTTTTGCCTGTAGAAACCTTCGTTGTATTTGAAATATGTAGTGGTGAGGCAGAGGTCTAACAGTGTGCAAATCTGATCGGGTGTGAAGTTGGTCCTGTCCTCCAAGGTGCTGTCTTCTTGTAGTCGTTTTCTGACAGTCTCCACTGCCTCCGTAGTGGGTATGCAAGTGAAGAGGGAGACTACGTCAAAGGACACCATGGTTTCATCTGGATCCAGGGTAAGTTTCTGGACCTTGTCAGTGAAGTCGGTGGAGTTCTTGATGTGGTGTGGGGTGTTCCCCACCAGAGGTGCAAGGATAGTAGCAAGGTGTTTTGCGATGTTGTAGGTGACTGAATTTATGCTACTGACAATGGGTCTGAGAGGGATACCTTCCTTGTGGATCTTGGGAAGTCCGCAGATGCAGGGTGTGGCATCTCCTGGATAAAGGCGGTGATATGTCAGGCGGTTGATGGTTTTGTCCCTTTCAAGGCCTTGAAGGCAAGCTATAACTTTCTTTTTGAAGCTAATGGTGGGGCCTCGCTTTAAGGCTTCATAGGTGTTGTTGTCACTGAGGAGAGTAGTGATCTTTGCGTGGTAATCTGTTGTGTTTAGGACCACGGTGCACCTTCCCTTATCAGCTGGCAATATAGTGATGTCACTTCTTAGGGCAACTTCCCACTGCCTCCTTCTTTCTCCATCTTTGGGAAATCTTAAACAAGTGACCAAATGTAAGCAGCTTTATAAATCATTGTAAATAGTTTACAGCCTTTTCCTTTAACAAGAACATAAGACAAACAATAGTTAAACAAAAGGTGTCAAGACAGAAACATGCAATGATTGACTAAAAAAGAAATCTTGAATTGAAGCAATGAAACTTTTTAAAATCACAGTTAGCTGATAGATCTTAAACTTAGCCATCACTGTTATTTCTAAAAAGCAGTTATAAGCTTCGAAGGATCTTTCATGGCGGTTAAAACGAAGAGTCGGAGTACCCGGCCCGGAGGGTTACCGGGGTCCCACCCTGGAGCCAGGCCTGGGGTTGGGGCCCGTGAGCGAGCGCCCGGTGGCCGGGCTTTCGCCCATGGGGCCCGGCCGGGCCCAGCCCGAACCGGATACATGGGCTCGTCCAACTGTGGACCCACCACCCGCAGGAGGAACATGAAGGGTCCGGTGCAATGCGAATCGGGTGGCAGACCAAGGCGGGAGCCTTGGCCGTCCAATCCCCGGACAAGAAAACTAGTTTTTGGGACATGGAACGTCACCTCGCTGGCGGGGAAGGAGCCGGAGCTTGTAGCAGAGGTTGAGCGGTACCGGCTAGATATAGTCGGACTCACCTCGACACATTGCATTGGCTCTGGAACCTGAGACCTGGAGAGGGGTTGGACACTCTACTTTGCTGGAGTTGCTCCGGCTGAGAGGCGGATGGCTGGGGTTGGCTTTTTGTTAGCCCCGAGACTCTCTGCCTGTGTGTTGGGGTTTACCCCGGGGGACAAGAGGGTAGCTTCCTTGCGCCTTCGGGTCGGGGAACGGGTCCTGACTGTTGTTTGTGCTTATGGGCCAAATATCAGTTCAGAGTACCCACCCTTTTTGGAGTCCCTGGGACGAGTGCTAGATAGAGCTCCATCAGGGGACTCCATTGTCATGCTGGGGAACTTCAATGCTCATGTGGGCAATGACAGTTTGACCTGGAGGGGTGTGATTGGGAGGAACGGCCCGCCTGATCTGAACTCGAGTGGTGTTTGGTTATTGGACTTCTGTGCAAGCCGCAGTTTCGCCATAACAAACACCATGTTCGAACATAAGGATGCCCACCGGTACACTTGGTACCAGAGCAGCCTAGGTCACAGGTTGATGATAGATTTTGTAGTCGTATCATCTGACCTGCGGCCGTATGTTTTGGACACCCGAGTGAAGAGAGGGGCGGAGCTGTCAACTGATCACCACCTGGTGGTGAGTTGGATCAGATGGCAAGGGAACATGCCGCGTAGACCTGGCAGACCCAAACGCATAGTGAGGGTCTGCTGGGAACGCCTGGCAGAAGAACCTGTCAAGACGGTCTTCAACTCCCACCTCCGGCAGAGATTTGACCACGTCCCGAGAGCAGTGGGGGACATTGAGTCCGAGTGGGCCTTGTTCCACTCTGCGATTGTCGAGGCGGCTGTTGCTAGCTGTGGTCGTAAGGTGGCCGGTGCCAGTCGTGGTGGCAACCCCCGTACCCGCTGGTGGACACCAGAGGTTCGGGGAGCCGTCAGGCTGAAGAAGGAGTCCTACAGGGCGTGGCTGGTCTGTGGGTCTCCGGAGGCAGCAGACAGGTACCGGATAGCCAAGCGGGGTGCAGCAGTGGCAGTTGCCGAGGCAAAATCTCGGGCGTGGGAGGAGTTTGGTGAGGCCATGGAGAAAGACTATCGATCGGCTCCAAAGAGGTTCT
Organism: Nothobranchius furzeri; assembly: GCF_043380555.1. NCBI lineage: Eukaryota > Metazoa > Chordata > Actinopteri > Cyprinodontiformes > Nothobranchiidae > Nothobranchius > Nothobranchius furzeri. The sequence goes on from NC_091742.1 coordinate 6,964,498, forward strand.
GGCAAACTGTCCGGCGCCTCAGGAGAGGAAGGCAGCAACTCGCTCACACTGTTTACAGTGGGGATGGGGAGCTGCTGACGTCAACTGAGGCTATAGTCGGACGGTGGAAGGAATACTTTGAGGAGCTCCTCAATCCCACCAATGCGCATTCCGAGGAGGAACCAGAGCTGGGAGGCCTGGGGATGGACTGTCCGATCTCGGGGGCAGAAGTTGCTGAGGTAGTCAAACAACTATACAGCGGCGGAGCCCCGGGGGCGGATGAGGTTCGTCCTGGGTATCTCAAGGCTATGGATGTTGTAGGGCTGTCATGGTTGACACGTCTCTACAACATTGCGTGGTCATCGGGGGCAGTTCCTAGGGAGTGGCAGACCGGGGTGGTGGTCCCCATCTTTAAGAAGGGTGACCTGAGGGTGTGTTCCAACTATAGGGGGATCACACTCCTCAGCCTCCCTGGAAAGGTCTACTCCAAGGTACTGGAGAGGAGGGTCCGATCGATAGTTGAATCTCAGATAGAGGAGGAGCAATGTGGTTTTCGTCCTGGCCGTGGAACTGTGGACCAGCTCTATACCCTTGCAAGGGTGATGGAGGGGGCATGGGAGTTTGCCCAACCAATCCACATGTGTTTTGTGGATTTGGAGAAGGCTTATGACCGTGTCCCCAGGGGCACCCTGTGGGGGACGCTCCAGGAGTATGGGGTGGGTGGCTTTCTGTTAAGGGCCATTCAGTCCCTTTACCAGAGGAGCGTGAGTTTGGTCCACATAGCCGGTAGTACGTCGGACCTGTTTCCAGTGAGGGTTGGACTCCGCCAGGGCTGCCCTTTGTCACCGGTTCTGTTCATCACTTTTATGGACAGAATTTCTAGACGCAGCCGTGGTGTGGAGTGTGTCGAGTTTGGTGGCAGGAGAATCTCGTCTCTGCTTTTTGCGGATGATGTGGTCCTCCTAGCTTCATCCAGCTCTGACCTTCAGCTCTTGCTGGGTAGGTTCGCGGCCGAGTGTGAAGCGGCTGGGATGAGGATCAGCACCTCCAAATCTGAGACCATGGTTCTCGACCGGGAAAGGGTGGCTTGCCAACTCCGGGTCGGGGGAGAGGTCCTACCTCAAGTGGAGGAGTTTAAGTATCTCGGGGTCTTGTTCACGAGTGAGGGTAGGAGGGATCGGGAGATCGACAGGCGGATTGGTTCGGCGTCTGCAGTGATGCGGACGCTGAGCCGATCTGTCGTGGGGAAGAGGGAGCTGAGCCAGAAAGCCAGGCTCTCGATTTACTGGTCGATCTACGTCCCAATCCTCACCTATGGTCATGAGCTTTGGGTAATGACCGAAAGAACGAGATCGCGGATACAAGCGGCCGAAATGAGTTTCCTCCGTAGGGTGGCCGGGCTCAGCCTTAGAGATAGGGTGAGGAGCTCGGACATTCGGGAGGGACTCGGAGTAGAACCGCTGCTCCTCCGGATCGAAAGGAGCCAGTTGAGGTGGTTTGGGCATCTGGTCAGGATGCCTCCTGGACGCCTCCCCGGGGAGGTGTTTTGGGCATGTCCTGCCGGCAGAAGGCCCCCGGGTCGACCCAGGACACGTTGGAGAGGTTACATCTCCAATCTGGTCCGGGAACACCTTGGGGTCCTGCCGGAGGAGCTGGTGGACAAGGCCGGGGAGAGGACGGCCTGGAGCTCCCTAGTTGGGATGCTGCCCCCGCGACCCCGACCCGGATAAGCGGAGGAAGACGACGACGACGACAGTTATAAGCAAAGCAGATGACAGAGACGTATCAGCCTAACACAGTTTGTTATTGTTAAATCTTATGCTGAGATGATGCGAAAGAAAGACAGGGGATGGCTGCTGCAGCTTTGGTTTCTAACCCAGGCCTACACAACATTTCTGTATTATATTCATTATTATCATTATTTTCATGTCCACCTTATTCTTATGGCCCATGATGCTTAGTGTGAAAAATAATCTTCCGTTCTGTGATCATTTACGCTGAGACGATGCGATCCTTTTGCGCAAGTCCCCCTTTTTTGGGCTTTTTGTGATGGAAAGCGAGCAAACACCAGCTGTCACAGCTGAAATGAGACACCATTACACTCCTGCCTAATGAGCCAGTTGTTCTTGTGAGACTGCTATCAAACCAATTTACTTTTTCTTCCTGCAGCATCACAGCCAGGGACATAAAAGCCTCAACAGCCTGCCTAAATGTACAGCGCTTTGGTTAGCTCTCATGCTATTGTTAAATTGTACTTTTTAAATAAAACGGTATGGTAACTTGATGAAGAGGGCTGGTTTTGTTTTAGGGACTGCTATTGAACCAAAGAAGGATTCTCCTAGCCTGGGCAGGCCATCCTATGTATGTAAAAATATAGTCTGGCTACGACTGATAAGAGCTCAGTGGAATCAATTTTCTGCTCACTCAACGGGGCAGCCTGTCATACGCAGCTGAAGAAGAAGTCACGTACAAGAAACCGCACACGTGTTTAACATGTTTATATATATTTATGTGTAATGGTAGTAAGCCTTAATTATTCTTGGTTCCAAGAGAGTCAGTTTGTTTTCAGAATTGCTGGGGACAATAAAGTAGGCTAGCACAGGGGTCGGCGGCTCTGTAGCCGCATGCGGCTCTTCCATCCATCTGATGCGGCTCTCTGTGCTTGTAAAATAATGAATGGATATTTAAATAAAATGCTTCATATTTTACTGCATTAATTTTACATCTGTATGCCAATTCTAAATGTAAAGATTGTCTGTGTAAACCTGAACAGTTCCAACCCGGTCTTACTGTGAGACCGGGTTGACGCGTCACGCTTGTGCGTAATCATAGGCGCTTCCTGAGCTGGATGATGTCAGATTCTGGGATTCTCCTCAGACGGCTCCTGGATGCGTCGCCACATTGGAGACAGGAACAAGCGCTATTCAGCCAAAGTTTCATAATCAGGGAACATTTTCTAAGTGACAAGTCTCTGAGAGACAGGGTTTGGAAAACGGTCACTTCAGTGGGAGGAACCTTCCCGCATGCGCTCTGGTTCTGCAACACGCTCCAAGCCAATCTCCACAACTTCAGCACGCTGTGCACATACTCACTGACAGTGAGCTGCGCTGAGCAATGTCCAGCTCAGATGTTCAGATGGGAATCTTTTCTTGAGTGATTTAGCTACATCTGCGATTTGCGTAGAATAAAATGTCAGTTTGTCTGCATGCGTCGGGGTAATTCTTTCTATTCTTTCTCCATCAAAATAAACAGTCAAATACGGGAACTGTCCGGTCAACACAAGCCCTGCTTTTAACTGTTCTGTTTTCTTGTGAAAATTGTTGCAAAGAGATATAATTTAACTTGATTAACACCAGAGTCAGGCGCACTACACCGTTATCTCCGTCACTGTAAATGAGGGAAAAACAAAATGATCGGATCCTTTTCTGACCTTCCCCACCTACAAAGTTTAATTTCAACAATCAAACGTGACAGAGCCTGGATTTGTATTCTGAACAGTCTAAACATGTTTTAAAAAGAAACGTATGACAAAAGTGGCACCTGCTCAGTAAAACCACCAACAGGGTGAAAAATATCAAAATATTGAAGGCAGAGACGGGCTACAACTTCTGGATCCACTTTATATAAATCGTTTAATTGATTGTCGTTTTATGAAAGATAACTTTGACGTACACGAGCGACCAGGCGCGTTGCAAGATTTTCAAAAGTGTGGGGGATGTTGTCTGTGCCTAAAATAATTTCATGTCATTCATCTTGTTATTTTAATTTCCATAATAGCGGAGCAGGTGCGAATTTTAGACGTGTCACGCATGTCTCCGTTTTAAACATGTTTAAACTGTTCAGAATACAAATCCAGGCTCTGTCTCGTTAGATTGGTGCAACTAAAGTTTGTACTGAATGAAACTTTACATTAAACCATGTTGAAAAGAAAAGGATCCGATTATCGTCTCCCCCTCATTTACAGTCACGAAGTACAGCTTAGTACGCATGGCTCTGGGGTTAATCAAGTTTAGTTGTTTCTCTTTGCAACAATCTTCACAAGAAGGCAAAGCAGTTAAATGGCAGGTTACAGATATTTCTATTTGACTGTTTATTTTGACGGATAAACTCAAGGATGTTGATTATGTAGTGTAATGGTTTATGGCTCTTTTATTAAAGAGGAACCATTCTACATATTAATTTGAGATATTAATTTTAAGAAATTAATAACCAAATTTTATAGAAAAAGAAGACTCAAAGGTTGTTTTCATCGATAAACTGACAATCATATCCGTGTGTCTGTGTTTCAGTTCAATGAAGAGACAAGTTTGAAATTTAAGAGTTTTAATTCTTCAATTTAAACTAATGATTTGAAATGACAATCTTAGGAAAAATAATCAACATTGGCAACCTTGTTGGACAATCTTTAACAGTTGATATTTTAAGCTTGCACAAATAGACCTTGTGTTGAATGTGCTAAAATTGAGGATATTAATTATGAATGCGTGCATGCATGTGTATGAGATTGCTTCAGGGAGAGAAAAGGTGAATCAGAGTGGAAAATGATGGTTTGAATTAAACTTAGTTCTTATTAGAAAAATTGCATCAGAACGCTATCTATTGTGTTCTGCCTCACTGACTCAGGACCCCCTTTAGATCCGGACCCCGGAGGATGTGTTATCCAGAAGGCACCTGGGCTGGCAGGGAAGACCTAGGTGTGTGGCGGTCCAGTCCCGGGTTGACCTCGGTACACGTTGCTGAAGCGTTCGGCAGATGCGCTTTCTCAAGTTTAAATTAACTCAGAAATCAAAGACTCTGGGACGAGTCTGCATAAGCTGGTTTGCATTTCTGCTATTCTGTCTGGCTTGACAGAATAGCGTGGGGGGGGGGGGGGGGGGGCGGCGGCTCCGTTCCCCGTTGGCGTTTGTTCAGCACATCTGCTCTCTCCCGTAGTCAAACTCGAACTGACTAACTTACCAAAACCCACTTCTCTTCCCAAAGCAAACTTGTGCGTCAGAGCAAATGTGTTTTGGAGTTACTGTGAATGCAGACCTGTGTGAGCGAGTGTGAAGGTCATCACTAAACATCTTCAAACATTATTTAATTAAGTATACTGATTCATTATAATTCATTATGATTAACCAAAGCACAATAATAATTCATTTGATTAAAATACATTTATAATGAGCAAAGTGATAAAATGATTATTTAGCATTAACAAAACAAAGAAAGCGTAAGACTCTTTTTATTATGACTAGCTTTCTGTGAGAACTCCTTCTGGTGATGCAGGTGTTAGATGTTGTTGATTCCTTGTAGACTTGCTGGCGGCTCAGGTCGTTATCTGTGGGTGAAAGTTGCTGGTGACCCAGCTTCGACCCAGCCGGGCAAATACAACCTTTGACACAGAAAAAACCATACTTCCTCACGCTACAGTTGTTTTGAAAGAATTACCCCGACGCACACTGATGCGCATGGATGAGCTGACATTTTAATACGCACATCGCAGAGGTAACTTGATTCCCATCAGAACATCAGAGCTTTATACTGAACACTGTGTTCAGCGCGGCTCGGAGCGCCCACGGTGGACAGTGGGCTGAAGATCTGCAGAGAGGTTTGCAGCGCAGCGCAGAACCACGGTGCATGCGATAAGATTTCCTCCCACTGAAGCGGTCTGGAAACCCTGTCTCTCTGAGGGACGTGTCACTTGGAAAAATGTTCTTTTTATGAAATTATGAAAATTTGGCTGAATAGCACTTGTTCCCGTCTCTAATATGGACACGCATGACGCATCCAGTCTGAGGCAGAATAGCAGATCAGAAAGCACATGTAGAGACATTTGATCACGCACAAAGTTTATGTGGAGCAGAAGTGGTCGGGCCACGGCAGCTGAAATGTTCCTAGCCTACATGAAGTGAAACTGTTTAATTGTAACATTAATATGTTACTGGACACGCTGGTCTGGTTGGTTAGACCAGTGTTTGAAGTGGAAAGCACACACACACACACACACACACACACACACACACACACACACACACACACACACACACACACACACACACCAATTAAAATAATGCTGATAGCGTGGACTAGAAGACAGGTGATGGTTTACGTATTTAAATGATGATCAGGCTGCTGTAAAATGTAATCTCCATCCACATCCAGACAGAATTATCCTCTATTCTTTCTCTATTTGCTCTGCTCTTGTCTGGGCTGACGTAGCTGATGGTGCGCGCGGCGCGCCTAACGGCTGTGGTACACATTTTACACATTTGGAGAGGTGGGCTGGATGTTTTGCTTTTACTGGAAGATGGTCCACTTTACGCACGGGTGTAGACTAAATATTAATGACAAATAGGGTTGTCACGGTAACCGGTATAGCGGTAAACCCCAGTAAAAAAGTTGACAATAAAAATAACCGTCCAGTTTTTAAAAAACTAAATTATCTCGGTGGGTTTACCGTGGCCGCGGTTTTGGCGCGGTGACCCTTACCAGCCACCGTCGCTTCAGCTGAAGTTCCCACGGCGCGCACACGCACTTTTTAGTTTGCAACGGCACCAAAACTTTGAAGCTGAAATAATGGCCGAAGGAGGAGACGGCAGCTCCCAGGACATCCATCAGCCCTCAAAGAAGACTAAATCGGAAGTATGGGCATATTTTGGATTTCTGAAAAATGCTGAGGGACAGTTAATAGAAGACTGCTATCCCGTTTGCAGAACGTGCAGGAAACAAGTGTCTGCTAAAGGCAGCAACACTTCGAATCTAATGGCACATCTGCCTGACCATCACCCACGTCTCTACAGCCAGTGCGAGGTAAGTTAACATCAGCATTTTAGCTTAAATGCATGACGTGAGGACTTTTGGTTGAGGGAGAGTGCAGCCGCAGCGTCCTCTGCCAGCATTTAAACCGTGTCACGGACACCCTGTTGCTGGATGAAGCATCTTATTTGTTGATGATGAAGAGAAATATACAATTAGTTCCTTGTCATTGATTTGTTTACTTATTCAATGCCATTTATACTTGAACATTTTGATTTGATTACACAGTGTAGTAGTTATTTTAGTAATTTGTTTAAAGTGGCTATTTATTTTAAATACATATTTTTAAGGTTGATTTGTACAGTGCTCAAGTCAAGTGTGGACTGGAGTTTTAGATTTTCATTTTGATAATGAAGAAAACAAGTATATGAGAAAACAAGTGGTGTTTCTTTGATTTGTTTACATATTGTTTATGTTTTGAATGTTTGGATTTGAATAATTTAAACCTGCACTGACTACTGTAACATGTTCCAGAAAAAGAAGCTATTTGTTCCTTTACTTGTGAAAAGTTGCACTTTTGCTAAGGCTTTGTGTTATTTTAGGTTTAATAAACACTGTTAAACCTTTTCAGAACTATTTCAGTTTGTGTAGAACAGGACTATCAATGCTTTCTGAACATATGCAACACTGTTTAAAAAATACCGCGATAATACCGAAAACCGTGATAATTTTGGTCATAATAACCGTGAGGTTAAATTTTCATACCGTGACAACCCTAATGACAAATGAATGAAAATTAAATTGGGAGTTTTTAATTCATATTTTAGAAATTAAAATGACGGGGGAAAACATTTATGACATCTTTTTAAACAAAAATTTCTAGCGCGACCTGCCTGCTTCACTAAGTCACTGCTTATTAAGGTCCGTCCAAAATTGGCCCACCCAAAAATGAAAACCTGGCGCCGCGCCTGTTATAAACCTCTGCAAATGGTTGTTCTTCACTTTATCAAACTCAGACTTTGTACAGCTAATGTCAAGATGTAAAATTATGAATTCAGTCGAGCTCTTCCGTCCCTCCCTCTCCTGCTCTCTGGAAACCCGACATCGGCTGTCAGAAGCGGGAGGTGAAGAAGGAGAGGAGGCAAACAGAGTGAGTGCGACGTAAAGAAACCAGACTGGTGTGGAGGTGAGCAGAAAAGTGTGGGTGTTGAATCCCCCACGGGTGCGACACCCATGCGAGCGACCGGTACCGGCTGCTGTCACCTGTTGTGAGCAGCTCTCTGCTGTCTGAGGGTAGGCCCCGTCCACAACGCTGCGGCTCCCAGTGTTTTCTTTACTGTGGGAAACGGGTAATAATGGCTCTTTGATGGGAACAGGTTGCCGACCCCTGGTATAAGATCTGAGCTGGTAAAACAAAAATCCTCATCAGCAGGCTTTTTTGAAAGTGGGGGGGGGGGGGGGGGGCACAGCTGCCAATCACAAATTTTGCCGGGGACATGTCCCGGGCGTCCCCGGTTAAAATGACGCCTATGCTTGGTTCATTCTTCAACATAACAGCAGCTTATTACATTCAACACTGGGAAAACCCCACAAATAACAAGTCGAAACTTCCAGAATCCACACAGAACCGCGCGTTGGCAAGGGAACTGAAGCTCTGCAGCTCTTCAGACAACAGATCTGACACCTGTGTTTATGAACAGAAACAGAACCATCCTCCAAGAACATCCTGCCAACAATGCCAATTGTTGCACCCTGCACTGAAGCATGAGGATGTGCTTGTGGAAAGAGGGGGAAGACAGGGTGAGTGTCCTGTCACTGCATCCCGATTGATCACGCGCCCTGGCTACCTGGCCACGGGGATATCCCTATGCAAATACCCCTGATTGCAGTACGCAGATTGGGGCGGGGCACAACGTGGGTGGAGTTAAGCATTTGACTCCGCCCATCGCGTGGGCGCCATGTTGAAAAAACCCATGTAGAGGCCAGACGCCATTTTAGATGGGTCTCCTTCCCCCCAGTGCATTCATGTTCATGTCTATTATCCTGCAAAACCTCTGGTGAAAGAATTCTCAGATATGCTGGACTCCTTTGGTCTCCAGCAACTGGTTATAGAGCCTACCCATGACAGCTCTCATATTTTGGATTTGGTGTTATCTTTTGGAATCTCTGTTTCTGATTTGTCAGTGGACCAAGTTTGTTTCTCTGATCATTTTCCAATAATTTTTAATATCAGTGGTTTGACACCTCCTCCTATAAAGCGTCAAGCACGTCGTTTTGTCAGGTGTATTTCCCCTTCTACCACCTCCCAGTTATCTGGCCTGGTTGATGGATTCTCAACCGTTTCAGCCAGGTCTCCCTTCATGGGAGTAGATGAAATGTTGACTTCCTTTAAAACTGTGTGTTCGGCTGATCATAGCGCTGCTGCTCCCCTCAATCAGGAGTAAAAAATCAGCCTCTGTTCCTTGGCTCAGTGACAATACTCGAGCCCTTAGACGCCAGTGCAGATCTCATGAACGCAAGTGGCAAAAGGACAGGCTGCAAATTTCTCAACAAATGCTGAAGTACTGACTCCTTGTCCTTGTATCAGAAAGCCGTCAGAGCAGCTAGAAATGAGTGCTTCTCTAATATAATCACCACTCATCTTGACGATCAAAAGAAACCATTTAGTGTCATCAATTCTGGTCTTTCTTTAAAAGACACTGCCATACCCTCTGCTCCAACAACGACTCTCTGCACTGAGTTTATGAAGTCCTTCCTGCAAAAGATCCAGGATATCAGATCCAGCATCCTGCCTCTGGGTCGGGTCACCCTGGAGGAACCAGAATGTCACCATCAAACTAATAGTTGGGGCCCTCCCTGTGTTGACCCCCTTCATTTTGGACATTGTAAACAGCAGTTAATCTACAGGCATATTTCCAATGGCATTCAAGAATGCGTTTGTTCAGCCGCTATTGAAAAAACCTGGCTTGGATCATACTGTGCTTGCCAATTACCGCCCGATTTCCAAACTTCCATTTTTATCCAAAGCCATTGAGAAAGTGGTTCACACTCAACTGTCACTTCATCTGGAAGATTACTGCCTCCTCCACCATTTTCAATCTGGTTTCAGGCCTTACCATAGCACAGAATCTGCTCACGTTCGTGTGCTAATTGACATTTTGGTGGCAACTGATGCGGGTTCCCATGTTCTGCTGTTACTCTTGGATCTATTGGCTGCCTTCGACACAATCGACCATAATATCCTACTTAGGAGGCTTGAATTGTAGGCAGGAGTGAAAGAGGCCCCACTTAACTGGTTTCGGTCCACCTGTCAGACAGACATTTTATCGTCCACATTGATGACTGCTCCTCTCCATCTGTGCCGCTACCCTGGGGGGTGCCTCAAGGTTCAATCATGGGGCCACTCCTCTTTTTAATTCATTTGTTACCACTGGGAATGATTTTAGCAAAACTTGGAATGAGTTACCACCTCTACGCAGACGACTGTCAGATTTATTTGGCTTTAAATAAACATGATTCCACTCACCTACTCGTTGACTGCCTCTCTGAAATCAAAAAGTGGCTCTCGGCCAACTTTCTATGCCTCAATGAAAATAAGACAGACGCTATTGTTTTCAATCCCAAAAATTCTAAGCACTCACCTGACGATACTTCTCTTCCGTTGCTAAACCTGAAACCCTGTGTCACTAGTCTGGGAGTGAGACTCGACTCTGACCTGTCCATGACCTCACAAATTAATGCTACTGTCAAGTCCTGTTTCTTCCAACTGCGCCGCATCACCCGCTTAAAGTCCATAGTTAAGAGACCTCATCTGGAATCAATCATCCACACTTTTATTATCTCATGATTGGACTATGCCAACTCGCTGCTCATTGGTGTTAAGGTTTCCTCCATTGAGCGTCTTCAGCGAGTACAGGACACCACAGCTAGATTCTTTACAAATACCTCCAGTTGTTGTCACATTACTCCCATCCTCGCCTGCTTACACTGGTTACCTGTGCAGTACCGGATACAGTTCAAAATCCTACTTTTTGTCTATAAAGCATTGAATGGCCTAACTCCCACCTACCTCGCTGAATTAATACAACCGTATGCTCCTTCCAGATCCCTTAGATCAGCAGATCAGCTACTACTGTGCATCCCGAAGATGCACTACAAATCTTGTGGGGAGCGAGCCTTCTCTATCGCTGCCCCCAACTCTGGAATGCCCCCCCCCCCCCCCCCCCCCCTCAAGTACGACAGGCCCCTGCATTAGGCCGTTTTAAGTCAGCGTTGAAGACCTATTTTTTTCACCTTGCCTTTGGTCATTGACCTAGTTTTACTATATCTTAGGACTGATTGCCTTTGGTGTTTTTCTATGTTTTCCCTGCTTTTATTTTCTCATATTTTTGGTCCCGTGTTTTCTGATTCATTAACTGTTTATTCATTCCATTATTGTTGTGATGGTGCTTTTATTTATCTATTTTTAATCTTATCTTTAGGTTGTTTGATTTAATGTCTTTTTTATGGAGCTCCTCTGTTCCTTGTTGTACAGCACTTTGGTCAGCTGTCATGCTGTTTATAAATGTGCTCTATAAATAAACATGGTATGGTATTCATTTCTACAGAGGAACGTGCTTACACAACTAAAAAACACATTTTATCAATATTTTTCCACAAAATTAGATATGGTATAGCATGATAATTAAAATAGAAATATAATTAAACTAAATAAATAAAAATGTAAAATTCTATCAGTTGCTCATTCTGCATCGACTTTGGAGAGTGAGGAGACCCATCCAATATGGCGGCGATCCTCTCCAGCGCCCAATCGTCTATGAATTCATGTCTGTGATGTCAGCATAACAATGATAATCAAATAACCTGTTTGGTGGATTTCAATAAAATATATGGAAAGCGCAGATGATTAAGTTAAATGAATTAGTTGCCACTTTTTGATTCAAATCTGTTCTGATAATCTTATTATTCTTTATTCTACTCTTTTGTATTTATAGTATGTCTTTTAAACTATTTTAATACCATTATTTATTATTGCACCTGACACCAAGACAAGTTCCTCGTGCTGTAAACTGACCTTTACTGCTACTGACAATAAGAACAGTTCTGACTCTGATGTGTTACACCTAAGCTTATAATTAAATAAAAAAAAGCTTTTGTATGGGGCACCATTCATTATTTATATCATGATCAGGTCTGGTGCCAAAATGTGTTTATGTAAATACCAAATACTAAGGTTATATAATATAATAAAACAGTACTAAAACGATGATAATACGTTTACATTTCCATGAGCCCTCGCAACCTTTTACCGAGGTTCAGCTCCCACTGAACTAAAAACTTATTACCTTGTCCACCTGAACAGGAACAGTGAAGTGAAATTGACATTTAATATTGGGCTTCTAACTATATTAAAGCAGAAATAGCTATGAAAAAGGTTCATGCGTTTGATACACTTAAACATTCTTATTTATAACGTGTCAAAAGTCTTATTTTTAACTGTAAATCCATTATTTTATCCATGCTGCCATTATTTAATTTTTTAAATTTTACAAGTGAGTGTGAAAACAGTGTAGTTATAGACACATGCACATTTTTTTGTGCACTTATTTATGTCAGCTACATTAAGGGGGACAGAGACTGAATTGTGCCATTGACACTTATTAATGCATGAATTATGAAATATTCAACCATGATTTTTTTAACAATTTTTTTCATTCATCTTTAGGTGTGAATGAAACAAATTTAAACAAATATGTTTTGTACCATTTTGTTAATTTACAAATAATTTATTAGATGTCCATCTCAGTGGACAGCGTGCATTCTGAACATGAAATATGTTGGCTTGACTTACTGAAGTCCAAATGGAGGGGCTCACATGCAATAAAGTCTTCAACAGCTGTGCTTAATAGCAAAAATAAATAAATAAATAACAATTTTGAGTACCTGTCCACTGTAGTGACCTTTATGCATCAAAGGGTTAAAACATGCCAGGTGTTACGTCCCCGACAGGAGATGTTAAAATGCGAAGGAGGGGGTAACATAAGAAATGACAGTGGAGTTTAAAATGGTTTTATTTGTAATAAAAGGTTCTGAAAATGAGCAAACAGATGGCGAGCATTATGAAGATAATGCAAATTTATCAAAAACTCAACAAAAAAAAAGTTTACATCATACAAATTAACTATAAAAACACCTGGTAAAAACTTATATTAAAAGCTTTACCGAACCGAAGGTGTTTAAAACCGGAGTCAATAAAATTGCAACAAACCAAGTTAACCTTTAACACAAACACCACTGGATCATCCAAAAGCTCATCACTAAGAGTTAAAACTGTAAAGTTGAAACGAAGGGGTTAAACCAAAACAAGACCTGGAGGACAGCAGAACCCCTGCACTGCTGCCTCTCAGACTTCTTCTTCTTCTGGTGTTTTATTGGCGGGTGGCAAACAACGAATGGTGCATTACCGCCACCAACTAGTGTGGAGTGTGGTCTGGAACAGCGTGCATAAAACAAAACCAAACGGGAAAAAAAAACAAACCAAAAAAAACCTCAAAGTCTCCCAAACATCCTTATCACTTTCAAAAACCAAAATAAAATCTGAAAACAGTCACTTTTTGAATTCTGTCTCAATAAATCAACAAGATCCAGTTTCACTTTCATCTGACTAAGATTGTGAACCATTGTCCTTCTTTCCGACTGATATTTCTGACATTGTAATATAACATGAACTATAGTTTCGTCTTCTCCACAATAATCACATTTCCATGTATTATGTTTCCCTCTCATGAATAATGTATTGTTTAACCCAGTATGTCCAAACCTTAGTCTAGCAATGTGCCTCTCACTGCTGAAGGCACAGCCTTTTTATCCAGGTGTTGGTAATCAGCAAGATTCGGCTCAGCAGCCTGGAAGAGAGGAGGAGGGTGTGTGTATATATATATATATATATATATATATATATATATGTGTGTGTGTGTGTGTGTGTGTGTGTGTGTGTGTGTTTGAGCGCTATTCCAGACCACACTCCACACTAGTTGGTGGCGGTAATGCACCATTCGTTGTGTGCCAACTGCCATTTAAACCCCAGAAGAAGAAGAGAGGAGGAGGAGGGGCTGTGTCAGGCTGATCACCAGGGCTGGGTGATCCTGGCTCCTGGATCCCACTGGCCAGGCTGGTAACACTAGGGTTTGAGGTGGGGTGGTGAGAAAGTGGACCCAAGGATGCAAACTTAATGTTTAATTAATAACAAAAGCCAACAGTAGAACACAGGAATAATAAAAAAAAAAGAACCAAAAAGCACAAATTCCTCTAAAAAAAAAAGAGCAACTTACTGGCTGAAGCTGAACACAAAAATTATTACCATAACACTCAGACGCAAACACTCTAAACACATCCCTGCAGGGAAAATTATTTTATGGGGTGTCAAATCCTGCAAACACCTGCATCTTCCTCTTGTCACAAAGTTCAACACAGAACTCCTCGTAGTTTTCCTGCAAACTAAAAGTGAACAGGAACGGTTCCCTCACATCTTTGAGCTCCTCATCATCGTCATCCAGGCCATCGCACATGTGGAACATCTGTACTGCCCTCTAGGAAGCTTCCTTGTCCATGGTGACGACCTGGTGAAGGGAACGTTTTCCTTTGAAGGATCTGGTGCCACATCACCTTGCTGCCTCAAAGGTGTCCTTCAGCAGAGAATTCTCCTGATCAAAAGTAAACACAATAAATATTAAAATACAAGTTGGAGAAGGCAGAAGCAGAGAAATTAGAAAAGCCCACAGCAGGTAACATACTCTGTTCCCCATTCTGGACTGTTCTCAGCCTCCGCTAGAAAGGAAACAGATTGTGCTTCTTAAAGGCATATTAACAATACAAAATGTAAAACAGATCACTAGCTTATTTTAAGCATACTGGTTTAATGTAAATGGAGTAATGACAGCAAAACCCGCTTTGTCACATCCCATTTCTACAACCTTGGGGGTTGTGAGTAATAATACTGGTTTGAACAATACCTGCTGCGATGGACTGGCTGTCTGTCCAGGGTGTACCCTGCCTGATTGCCCATTGACCGCTGGAGATAGGCACCTTTCCTTTGAAAAAGGAAATGCAGGAAGATTCCGATATGTTGTTACGGCTGTTGCTGTTTTGTCCCAGAAAGCTGACTCTGCAGAGGACAATCAGTGCTTTGCCGCCTCCTCCACCTACCTGCACAGCTGCACTCACTTGGGCTGATCACCTCCTGAGCAGCATAAAAGGGAGAGCTGCCAGGAGGAAGGGAGAGACGTCCAAGACCGAGGCCAGCAGCAGGAAGAAGAGAGCAGCAGTGTTGGAGGCTACGGCTCGGAAAAACGGACTATTGTCATCGGAGCACGTTGGCAGCGAAACGTTCCCGCCGGCCGGGTGGAACTTGGTCGAACGGAAATCAATGGCGGGTAGGCACGGCTGTTTGGTGAATGAGAAGGAGTGGGGAGACATGGGGGACTGTGAGAGTGAGGACAGCAATTTAGAGTTGAGTTTTCGGCGGGAGTCGATGAAGGGAAAGAGGAGTTTCAACTCTGCTGACGATAGTACTAGGAAACAAAGAAGGGTTGTGTCGAGTGACAGTGCTGACGAAGAAGGAGGAGGGTTCAAAGTCATATTGAGGTTCGGTGAGGGAAATGGTGTGAACATGGTGAACCCAGTTAAGCTAACGTCTATCTTAAAAAATCAAGTTGGAGACATAAAGATGGCTAAAGTTTTGAGAGATGGGAATTTGCTGATTGTTTGTAAAACTGAAGATCAGAGAGAGAAGGCTTGTAAAATAAGAGAGGTGGGAAAACATAAAGTAATCAGTGTGAGTAGGGTGGGGCAGAGTGGAATGGGACCTAGAGGGGTGATTTGGGGAATACCGGTGGATGTTTCAGTTGGGGAAATAAAAGCCAATTTAAAAGGAGCAAAAGTGAAAGATGCTAAAAGGTTTACAGAAATTCGAGATGGATCAAAGAAAGAAAAGGATTCTGTGCTGATTGAATTTCAGGGTGACGTTCTGCCATATAGAGTGTTTTTAGGCTGCATGTCATACGCAGTGAGGGAGTACATTCCGAAACCGATTAGATGCTTCAACTGTCAAAGATTTGGACATACGGCAAATGTGTGTAAAGGACGGAAGAGGTGCCCAAGATGTGGAGAAGAACATAGCTTTGTGGAATGCAGAAATAGAACAAAACCAAAGTGTTGTAACTGCGGGGGGGGGGGGGGGGGGGGGGGGGGGTCATAGTGCGGCTTATGCGGGTTGCCTGGTGATGAGGAGGGAAACTCAGATACAACGTACAAAAGTTCAAAGTACAGTTTCTTATGCAGAAGCCGTTAAATTGGTGGGAGAGGCTCCAGTGAGGGTGAATGACACGATGCCACAAGATTCGGCTCACGGATCTGGACAGGTCGGGAAAGTGTGGATAGATGTTAAGAAATTGGTGACTTTCATTGCAGGAGTGTTGAATGTAGGGCTGGGGGTAAACGATTATTTTTAAAACGATTATTCTGACGATTATTTTATCGAATAGTCGACTATTCTAATGACTATTTATACAATTAATCTAATGATTATTTTTCTATTGCACAGTTAATAAAAACCAAAATATCTCTAATAAATTCCTCCAAAAAATTAATTGTTACTGTAAGAGAATAAACACTACAGGCCTCCCATTTTGTATAACACTGCTTTTATTGTGTTGCGGTTGGTTATGTTCTGGTGACGTGTAGAACTTGGGAGTGCAGGCTGCTGCCTGAGAGGTGGTTGGAGACGGAGTGTCTCCATGCTGCTTGGTTTTGGTCACTTATGTGAGTGAGGCGAGTGGTGTTACGACTCCTCCTGGGGAGTTTGGCTCGTGTGCAAAAAGGAAGGGACAATAATGTGGCATTTAAAAGTTAAAATGATGATCAGGTTTATTTACAACAACAAAAAAACAAATCTTTCCATCCACAGGTTGGGAGTAATAAAACTAATTCTGCCTGTGGGGAATTAAAACAAAAGTACAGATAACTAGGGATGTCCCACTGGGCAAAGATTACTGGGTTTTGGACCAAAATAAGAATCTCCAAAGTTCCAAACTCTAAACTGGGCGGTTAAACCAAACTCAAGGTGATATTTTAAACTAAACCGAAAATCCACGACACTCAAAATGTAATAAAAGGGAGATTTTATTACATTTAGACATTTATTAATTTGTACCACAAATTATTATTTTTTATATGTGTTCAACATGTTTAAATATCGCTTGTTTAATTAACCAACATTTCTAGTGTACAGCGCCTTGTTTGGTTGTAATGCCTTGTGAATGCGCTTTATAAATAAAATCGGATTGGATTGGATTGAAAAAAGATGAACTCTAAACCAAAACGTAACAGCTTATCCAAACGCAAGAAGCTGTTAGCGAAAATGCTAACAGTAGCTTTACCAACGTTAAGTTCAAGTTACCAAGTTTAAATAAACCAAAATACCCAGCAGCAAACAGACCAGCATGGAGGAGAGACTGCTACCACTAAACAGCTCTCCTAATGTCTGAAAGAAGCTCCTTTATGAAGGGAGAAACGCTCCCGGTGATGTTCTACATCTGCGATAGAGACGAAGCAGCGCATCTGACCCCGGAAGTTGTTGTCCGTTGCCGGGAAACGAAGGCGGGCAAAACAGGAAAGGAACCTAGTAGCGGACGGACGTTGTTCCGGGTCTTCGGTATTTGGCGGAGATGTTAGTGAAGGCGGAGAAGAGGGCGAACTAGAGGAAAAACAGGCAGATTCCACCTCAATTTACAAACTCCTGGGGATGCAACAAGTGGGCGCGGTGCGTCGACTACCGGATCTGACGTCGACGAATTTTTAGAATCGAGCCGTCGACGTCATCGACGCTTCGCTACAGCCCTATTATCTGCATACATTGTGCATGCATACAAAAACATATTGATGAAAATGCTAAATAAATAGCTTTAAAAAACGGGATCTATTCGTTGCGAAAAAGAATCCTTTGGGAAAACCTTCCTCTTACACAGGCATTTATTAAATTTCTGCTCTTTTTGTACCATTCCAGATCGTATGTTGAAGAACTTGTTCGTTCTGGAGTTACACCACACACACTCAGGCCAAAACATCAAACTGATTGTTTCAACTTAACTTTCAGAATAACTGCAGAATCTGATTCCATCTGTAAGAAGCATAGTAGCTAAAAGCTAGCCTGGCCTGCTATACTCCTCCTCTGTTTAATTCTGCACAGAGAAAGGGTATGGGAACTGTCCTATTCAAATAACCCCACCCCGTGAGAATTCTAACCGAGCCAATCAGCGCTGAGTAGCGTACGCCACACACCATAACGCCGAGTTTGTCTTAAACATGGTGACTGAAGCGGAGTTTGCGGCGGCTCTTTCCTCTGGTCTAAACGACTTGGACACATCTTTCAAACAAGTAGAAGCGCTAAAAGACTTTCTTCTAAAGAAAGGTGTTTGCGCTGTCGCCAAACGCCATTTTTGACTACAGCTAAAAAAAACTACAGCGTCGCGGACGTCACACACAGCGATACTCAGTTTCTCATAAACAACGAAGACAGCGGTGGAGTTCGCTGCGGCTTTTCCTTCTGTTCTAAGTTACTTGAATGTCTGTAAAAGAACAACAAGTAGAAGCGCTAAAAGAATTCCTTCTAAAGAAATAAAAGATGTTAGCACCATTGCCAGTCACCTTTTGTTTACTACAGCTAGAAAACTACAGCGTTGCGTGGTACAGTCGGCATTTAAGTCTTTTTTCTGTTTGGTTATTTTTGAGCTGCCTAGTCCCGCCCCTCAAGTGCCTCTCTGCCTGTGAGTTACCATACTAGTTCTCTGTGCAGAATTATACAGAGGACGAGTCTGGCAGGCCAGGCTAGCTAAAAGCAGCTTAACCCTGTTTGGTTCTGACCAGCTGACTGCTTCGTAAAGATCTCAGATGTACTGCAAAGAAATCTGCATGTATTCTGGCTCCATGCTACTGAGTGATTTATAAACTAGTAGAAACACTTTGAAATAGATTCTGCAGTTTGCTGCTGACCAACATAGGTCAGGACAGATTATCCCAGAAGCAGCACAAATTGCAGTTAATCAGCATACCTCTGTGCAAGTTTATGTGAATAACTTCCCGGTGGTCACCTACATTATGGCTGGACAGTGTACACAAGGGTGTCAGTTTGCTTTCAGAATTGCTGGGGACAATAACCATACACTTGAGTGGGGTTTAAAAATTGCTGGGGACAATAAAGTAGGCTAGCACAGGGGTCGGCGGCTCTGGAGCCGCATGGCTCTTCCATCCATCTGACGTGGCTCCCTGTGCTTGTAAAATAATGAATGGATATTTAAATAAAAAGCATTATATTTTACTGCATTAATTTTACATCTGTATGCCAATTCTAAATGTAAAGATTGTCTGCATAAACCTGAACAGGTCCAACCCGGTCTTACTGTGAGACCGGGTTGACGCGTCACGCTTGTGCGTAATCATAGGCGCTTCCTGAGCTGGAGGATGTCAGATTCTGGGCTTCTCCTCAGACAGGTTCCTGGATGCATCGCCACATTGGAGACAGGAACAAGCGCTATTCAGCCAAAGTTTCATAATCAGGTGTGGCAGTGTGAGTGTCCTGTCACAGTGTCCCAACAAATAATGCGCCCTGGCTACTTGGCGAAGGGGAGGTCCCTTTGGCTGACTGGTTAGAGTGTATGACTCTCACCCGGGAGTCTGGGGATCGAATCCCGCCCGGGCCCTCGTGTCTCCGCCTTGCCACATATTGACGGATAAACTGAAGGATGTTGGTTGTTTTGAAAGAATTACCCCAACGCACACTAATGCGCATGGAAGAGCTGACATTTTAATCGTTACGCACATCGCAGAGGTAACTTGATTCCCATCAGAACATCAGAGCTTTATGCTGAACACTGTGTTCAGCACGGCTCGGAGCGCCCACGGTGGACAGTGGGCTGAAGATCTGAGGGGTTCGCAGCGCAGCGCAGAACCACGGCGCATGCGATAAGATTTCCTCCCACTGAAGCGTTCTGGAAACCCGGTCTCTCTGAGGGATGTGTCACTTGGAAAAATGTTCTTTTTATGAAATTATGAAACTTTGGCTGAACAGCGCTTGTTCCCGTCTCTAATATGGAGACGCATTACGCATCCAGTCTGAGGCAGAATCGCCTCTTCAGCTCATGAAGCACCTGTAGAGACATTTGATTAAGCACAAAGTTTATGTGGAGCAGAAGCGGTCGGGCCACGGCAGGTGAAATGTTCCTAGCCTACGTGAAGTGTAACATTAATATGTTACTGGACACGCTGGTCTGGTTGGTTAGACCAGTGTTTGAAGTGGAAAACACACACACACACACACACACACACACACACACACACACACACACACACACACACACACACACCAATTAAAATAATGCTGATAGCGTGGACTAGCAGGTGATAGTTTATGTATTTAAATGATGATCAGGCTGCTGTAAAATGTAATCTCCATCCACATCCAGACAGAAGTATCCTCTATTCTTTCTCTAGTTGCTCTGCTCTTGTCTGGCTAGCTGATGGTGCACGCGACGCGCCTAACTAGCGGCTGATGCACATTTTACGCATTTGGAGAGGTGGGCTGGATGCTTTGCTTTTATTGGAAGATGGTCCACTTAACGCACAGGTGTAGACTACATATTAATGACTAATGAATGAAAATTAAACTGGGAGTTTTTACTTCATATTTTATAAATAAAAATGATGGGGGAAAACATTTATGACGTCTTTTTAAACAAATTTTCTAGCGCGACCTGCCTGCTTCACTAAGTCACTGCTTATTAAGGTCCGTCCAGAATTACCGTGGCTCACCCAAAAATGAAAACCTGGCGCCGCGCCAGTTATAAACCTCTGCAAATGGTTGTTCTTCACTTTATCAAATTCAGACTTTGTACAGCTAATGTCAAGATGTAAAATTATGAATTCAGTCGAGCTCTTCCGTCCCTCCCTCTCCTGCTCTCCTGGAAACCCGACATCGGCTGTCAGAAGCGGGAGGTGAAGAAGGAGATGAGGCAAATAGAGTGAGTGCAACATAAAGAAACCAGACTGGTGTGGAGGTGAGCAAAACAGAAGGAAAAGTGTGGGTGTTTAATCCCCCACAGGTGCGACGCCCATGCGAGCGACCGGTACCGGCTGCTGTCTGAGGGTAGGCCCCGCCCACAACGCTGCGGCCGCTGTGGCTCCCAGTGTTTTCTTTACTGTGGGAAACGGGTAATAATGGCTCTTTGATGGGAACAGGTTGCCGACCCCTGGTATAAGATCTGAGCTGGTAAAACAAAAATCCTAATCAGCAGGCTTTTTTTAAAGTGGGGGGACACAGCTGCCAATCACAAATTTTGCCGGGGACATGTCCCCGGTTAAAATGAGTGTACACCACTTTCACAGGTCTTTTTCCAGTCATCTCCCTTGCTTTTTGATCTGGGGCTTACTGTAGAAGCCACTTCGCGTTTGAGCGTGGACTCAAGGTCCGTGGTCATCCCAGTTTGCAATTGCACTGCTGAGGACATCCTGTTACCAAGATCCACACCAATTGGCTGGCTTATTAGCACAGAGTTTCACGACTTTGAACTAACCATTCTGGTGCTCGGCTGCATTCCAGCAGCTCTTGTGTCACCCACAGGCAACTCCTCGATTGCATACACAAAACCAACGGGGGCCATCATGTTGGAAACAACCCCTGCTCTTAGAATAATATAGGTCGTGTTGACCTTACACAAAATGAACAAATGATTGTACAGGCCTTGGATGTTGTGTCAGAAGACTTCAAGAAAGAAACCTCACAGGTCAAACTTGACCTATCTTCCGAAGAATGCCCCTCGGTGGCAGCTCAGATCGAAGAAACCCTTAAACTGGCCGATGCTCTTACCTCTGACGGAGAAAGAGAGCAACTTTGCCAGGTCCTTGTGAAGTACCAAGAATCCTTTGCTACTGATTCCCTTGATTGTGGGCTAACCACAATGCACACGGCGCGTATCCCCACGCCAGAGAATGCGCCCCACACTTTTGTACGGCAGTACAAGATCCCTTTGGCCTCTTATGAACCAGTACAGCAAATTGTAGACAGTCTCCTAAAAAAGGGAATCATCAGACCGTGCAATAGCACCTATTCAGCGCCGTTGTGACTGGTATTGAAACCCAATGGTAAGTGGAGGCTCACCATTGATTATTGTCAACTGAACAAACAGGTGCCTTTATCTCGCTGGCCAATGGCTCAGCTTGAACAGGAGCTGCCTAAGGTGAAAGATGCTAAATACTTCTCGACACTTGATGTCGTGTCTGGATTTTGGACCATCCCAGTACACGTTGCTGACCAGCACAAGCTAGCTTTCACTTTCGCTAACCATCAATACACCTTTACCAGTTGCCCCTTCGGTTATGCAAATTCTCCGGCAGAATTCAATATCTTTCTGAATAAAGCTTGTCCCGATGCTGGCGAACGTGGCACTCTCATTTACATGGATGGCATTCTCATTCACAATACAACCTTGGAGACTTATCTGTTAGAGATTGACCATGTGTTGGGCCAACTGACTGCAGCTGGCGCAAAAATCTCTCTGAGCAAGTGTCACTGGTGTAAAACCAAAGTTGACTATGTTGGCCTTAGAGTCGACCCAGAGGGAGTTCAGCCTCAGATAACAAGGATTCAAAGCATCAGGAACATCAAGACTCCCACCAGTCTTACAGAGCTATGCAGCTGCTTGGGTGTGTGCAGTTACTCACGGCAGTTCATCAAGAACTAGGCCGACATTGCCAAACCCTTAACCGAGCTGTTAAAAAAGGATGCACCTTTTGTATGGACAGAACACCAACAGAGGGCTATGGAGGCCCTCAAGAACAAGTTGTGTTCTGCTCCCTGCCTGGCTTACCCAACTCGGGGAAAAGAGTTCCACCTGGAAGTGGGATTCTCTGATTCATGTTTGAGCGCTGGTCTATATCAGACCTACGGTCATGACAGATGTGTGGTTGCTTATGCCAGCAAAACATTGGCAGATCCTGAATTAAAGTATTAAGATTGTGAGAAACCCCTACTAGCTACGGTATGGGCAGTCAAACATTTCTCCAACTTTCTTGGGGGTCAAAGAATCATAAAAGAGACCCATCACCGGCGTGGTGACGAACTCACGCCTAGCCTCCTGGTTGATGGCTCTCTAGAGTTATGACATTGAAGTCCGCTACTCCCAGAACAAAAGAACACCTTTGGGAACGGATTTGGTGACATGTCAAAGCTGTGCCCAAGATGTTTCTCCATCTTCTTTGCCTCCCCCTTATTCATGACTCAGGAGGACCCACATCACCGTTACTTTGACCCAAATATCTGCGAAGGCATGATCACTGCCTATATTGATGGTTGTTCCTTTCACCATGAGGCTGTGGTGAAAGCTGGGGTGGGGATCATTTGGCTTGGCGACAAGCCCATCCCACCGCAGACATTCCATTTGGGAACACAAACATCTCAATATGCCGAAATCACAGCTGTTCTCATTACCCTGCACCTGGCAGTCAAATATGACCTTCAAACACTGGTGTTATGCACAGATTCAAACTATGTGCGTCTCAGTTTTTCCTGCCATCTACCTTCATGGAGGATTAACGGGTTTGTTACTTCCAACAAACATCCGGTCAAACACAAGGAGCTGTTTCAAGTTTGTGATCATCTCATCACCTCCCATAACCTGCAGATTTACTGGAAAAAGGTGAGAGGCCATTCAAAACTGTCAGGACTTGATAAGGATCTCAGCGTCCGGGCAGACATGTTGGCTAAACAAGGCGCAGTGACTGGGACACCCTGGTATTTCGATCCAGAATGGGCGCCTGAGGCTGACAATCTCAAAACCACCCACGATGTTCTGGTAGTAACCCGAGCCAGAGCCATCGCCCAAGCTTTGGCTCCTCCACAAGAAGCGTCTGCTGCTGTCTCGCTAGAGCCCTGCCTCTCTGACAAGGATCTAATAGAACTCCAGTCCATGGATCCAGCCATGAGCTGAATAACTGAATACCTATCGGACCCTAATGGTGCCACTCCATCAGAAGATGGGCATACCAGAACTCAATGCGCTTTTCAAAAGACGTGCCTTCTTGAAGATGATCAAGGGAATCTTGGTACATGTTTCCGAGGCATTCCCGTCTCCTGCATTTGTGGCGCCTCGTAACCACAGGGGGGTGATGCTTGTACATGCCCATGATCATCCGTATGCAGGACACAAAGGTGAGAAAGCCATCTTTCATGCTTTATGACACACTGCATATTGGCCATAAATGCATACAGATATACAGAACTACATCCGAGGATGCCTGGTTTGATAGAGGGATCCCATTCCCCTTGTCAGACCTTCAAATTGATTGGGTGGGACCGCTCACCAAATCACCAAGAGGTAATAAATACTTTCTGACGGTGAAATGTGCATTCACTAAATGGATTGAATGTGTACCCGCTCCAAACGACACTGCTGAAACCACGGCGTACTAACTCATGAACCATGTGTTCTCCCGGTTCAGCCTACCCAATCGGGTTCATTCTGATAGAGGAACCCACTTCACCGCTGAGGTGATGCAACAGTTTTGGAAAATGCTAGGGGTAAAAGCTAACTTTCACGTTAGCCATCACCCACAGGCCTCGGGACAAGTCAAGAGGGCAAACAGAACAGTTGTCAGTGTTCTGAAGAAATACGAGGTGACTAACCATCGAGATTGGGATGTCAAAATGCCACTTGTATGGATGGCTTTACGAGCCACACCCCACGAGTCCACATGAGTGATCCCTTTTGAGATGATGACTGGAAGACAAATGACACTCCCAATGCATTTACTCTACCAGCTGGTGGAAACTATTGTAGCCACAGCCTACATCACTCACCAGTACATGCAGGACTTGAACCGACATCTCAAGAATAGTTTTGCCTTCGCACAAAAGCACCTAGGCAAAACAACTGAAGGCCGGAAAGCGTACTATGATAAAAAAAAGCCTCTTGGCAAGAACTACAGGTGGGGGAAAAGGTCTGGTATTATGCGTTCGCCACCCCAACAGAACAAACCAAGCAAGGAAACCTTACACGTAAGTTCCTCCCTGATGGACAGGTCCGTGCACCATCACTAACAAACTATCACCAGTGGTGTATGAGATCAGAGTCACCAAGGGACAAAAAGGAACCCCTGTTGAGTGTTGAGGTGGGTCCATTGTAACCAGATCAAGCTACACAAAACCCCGACTAGGGTTGATGAAAATACGGATCGGGAAACAGAAGGAAGGGAACTAGATACAGTAACAAACAGCTAGTAAATCAACTAAAAGGTTAGAATCAGACTTTAATAAACCTCAGACAGGATCAAGCAAATCAAGATGATAGTAAAGTTAACCAAGATAACTGTGATGAAATTCACGAGAGAATGAGCCACCTACCATGCATGACTTGTAGCAGAAGGAAAAAACCAACTAATACAGCTCTCACTGACTCAAGATGTTAAATTTCTATTTGAATTGTATTGGTCAGCCTATGTAATGTCTTCTTCTTCTTATTATTATTATTTTTTGTGTTGTTCGTCTTTTCCTCTCTCTTTTCTTTTTGTTGCATACCTATCCTTAACCAGGATGGCACCGCTGTACATCTTGTTGATCTGCATCTGCTTGGCTGCCCCAGCTCATCTAGACATGGTCGAGTTGGGACCGGATGCCGGAATCGCGCTTACCGATCAACCCAGATTGCTTGTTACCAAGTGCCAACTTTACACCCAAAGGGTGTTTGTTTAGTTTAGGAGTGTCTTCCGTTAACACTGTCAATGTTGCCGCCATTAAACGCCAAATTAGTGAGTTGAAGAATTAAATTCCAGGAATTCAAATACAAATTGAGGAACAATGTAAACAACTGGAAGCCGTCGGTAAAATGGTTCAAGGTACCGTCTTGGTCCTGAACGCACACAGCGATGCTCTTCTCAAGACCACTGCAGCAGTCAACACATTGATGTTGGTTTTTCAAGTAGACCACGCACATACACAATTGGTCTGATCTTACTAGGGACATCAGATCTTTGGTTGACAGTCTAGCCATGGGTAGAATTCCCCCAGATCTAGTCTCACTCGCTATGGTCCAAGACGTCTTGAGCTCGGTAACCCAAGACTTAGTAACACCTCTACAGGCTCACTTAGCTTATACCCTCGGTAGTTCCATACCACTTTACGTAGATCCCGAGGCTCGCGAAATGGCTTTCCTCATTATCTTCCAATTATACTTCCAGACAATATTTACCATCTCAAAAGGGTTACGAACGTTGGGAACTGGGACCACGACACCCATGTTAAAGTACATGCGCCAACCGTCATAGCATATCATGACAGTAATACTGATCTGTATTTGACACCTAACCTCCACATGAGTACGCTTACCCGTGACATACACTACCTTTGCCCTAGCAAACCATTCGTGAAAGACAATACCACAGGCATCTGTGGACTTACTCATCAGACTACCAGTTCAAGGTGTCCCACTACTTTAACCTCTAGACCGCAATGTATGGAAACTGAAGCTGAGATAGTTGGTACATGCTGGCTAGTTAACACCCAAGCTAAATTTGCTACAGTAGCCTACGATCGTCACAACACCTCCACTCGGATCAAGCTCATTCCCAAAACGATGTGGATTACCGTTCCTAAGGGATCTCTCATCCACGTGGAAGATTTTGTTTTAAATCATTTAAATCCCGACCAATATGAATCTGAGATTGAAAATCCGGACTTTTTCAAACAACAGTCTTTGGAACTGAATTCTCGAACCATCAAGGAACTACAATACAAAGGCACTAAAGTAATTGATGTCGGTCCAGTGGAAGAAGCGTTTAGGCAACTGGCATAGTCACAAAAACCACCGGTTCAATCCCTGGTTTACGCTTGGTCCACGGCTGACAGTCTTCTAGTCAGTGAAATAGTACTGGGCTACATCCTAGTCTTTGCCATTACTTGCCTTTACTTGAAAAGGACCAAATGTCTACAAGGACAGCTTGGCAAATTTACAAAACACATCACTCAACTAAGGAGACGTAGAAACCTTAAGCAACTTTGCACAATCCCACCATTAGTTACCTTTGGAGAGGAGACAGAATTAAATGATAATGATACAGATGAGACCAGTGCTCCGGTAGTGTTAGAATTGACTTAATGATCACCTAGTTATTGCATGCTTAGTCACACACTAGAAAATAGGAATTTTAATAGTAGACAAACCCTCACATTCAGCTTGATCTAGTAAGCCCTTTTAGGAGACTAAAGTTACCCACATTTATTCCCGAAATGATCTTCTCACATATGGAAGAAGTTCGTTAGTTATCATTTTGTTTTTCTTCTCCCCATTCCTCCTAACGACGTCAAGGCCTCACCGACCCCCCAGCAAACTCAGCGCTTGAGGAGATTTAGGTTGTTGACAGTCCTCCGGCATCGGCTCTTGGCGCCGCGAGGTGACGGGACCCTGGCTCTCGAAGGACCAAATAATGGCATGGATTTTATCAATGTGTTTATCAATAACCCATTACCTATAGTGAAGAGAGAAGGAGACAATGAGCAGACAAGTCAAACAGTTATAACTGTGGCAAGATGCCGAAGCAAATGCCCCGGACATCTGTTCACAGACTTTACTTATAGAGAGGAAGATAAGAAAGGAGGAGTGAGGTCATTGTGTGTGAGAGAGCCAGTGTGTGTATGAATACAAGAATGTGTGTGTGTGTGTGTGTGTGTGTGTGTGTGTGTGTGTGTGTGTGTGTGTGTGTGTGAGTATGCAGAGAGGCATAGAGCAGTTCGTATTACATCCAGTTGGTTGAGTCCATGATCAAGAATTAAGAAACATTAATTCTTCCCATAAGAATTGCTTCAAAGTTGCTGTCCCAGTGTGTTCATCTCCTCAGGAGGACGCCCAGGGAGGAGCCCACACCGGAAAGGAGTATTTTTGTTGTTTCACTGAAGACGAGGGCATCGCAGGAGTGTTATACCTTACCATATCCTACTAACGGTAGGAACCTGATCTCCTACAAATGTGGATATCATCGTTTTGGAAATATTCCCCATCTTTCATCTGGAAATATCTCCAACAGGGGGGAATATGTAGCGGATGTAGCATCATGAATGTCCTGTTTTTTGACCTAAAGTTCAAGATCTGCTGCGTCTGCTCGACCAGAGACATAAAGTCTTTGACAGGCTAATCTACATGAGATAGTGTCCAAGGTCTTTCATGCACTCTGCTCATCTGAATTGCTTCACCTCTGTTACAGCTCAAGAAGAAGAATCATTTTGATAAACACATAATCAACAACTTTGTTATTACCAATAATAATGTGAGCCCAATGTTCAATCAATCTGTGAAATGACAATGTTATTACTTGATATTATAGTCCTGTGATCAGTAGTATTTTACAAGTTATTATAATCTTGGACATTTGCACTAGACACCAAGGACACGTAATGCTAAAGCCACACGACACATTTCCTTTTGTCTGATCCAATCAGAACCTTCGTTTCTTGCACTAAACGTGGTTGTCTGTGGTGTTTGTGCACTCTCTCTCTGGAAGCCCCACTCTAAGGGCCTTTGCAGTGTATTAGTGACTCATATATTGTACAACCACAGTCATAAAGTTTTCAATCAGTAGTTTTATTTCAGTATGTATTTTTCCAGTATCACAAAAATATAATTTTATATGGTTAAAAACATCTAGCTTATGTGCACTTTTTAAAACACTGCCCAGCAAACATTCGGACGTTTAATGACAGTTGAACGGTCACAACTGTAAAATAATTTCACAGGAATTAGGAAAAAATAGCATAACACATACTCTATTTTCCTTGCCCGGACTGAACCTGGATCCTCCAGGGGGAGAGTCACCCGCTCTACCAACTGAGCTATGACAACAACTACTGAATATCAGATTTTTTATATAGCTACCATCATTTTGGTCCGACAGGAAGCCAATGGGCCAATGAGGTAGAGGGTAAAGTGCGGGCAAAACTAACCATTCAGAGGACAGAGAAGATCTGCCACAGGCCACGCCTCCAGAGTGCCAAAACCCCTTAACAGCTGAGCGAGCGGAGTCAGAAACCGAGCGCGCAGAGAGGCTGCCGAGCGCGCACGTTTTCCTCTGCCGTGTGCTCGTTGGCAATGCGCGCACGCAGGTTTGTCACTTGTGCACATCCTTGTGCGCTCACAGACACAGTTTGCTCCTTCTCAGTGCACAAATGACCTCTCGCCATGTATATTTTCACTCGGGAGTCCAGTTCACACGTGCGATGTGGACCCGTGCACGCGGATTCTGCGTGCACGGGTTTTGGCACGGGTCTAACCCCATTGAACTTTGTAGTCCAAGCAGCGGCCGAGTAGCTGGTCTTTGTTGCGGCATATGAAACCCATGTGGGTGTTGAAGCTGAAATATAAGAGATAAGTTATCTAATGTTTTCAGATATAATTTTGATTTAGTTTCGTTATAAGTTTTATTTATTATCTTAAAGGCTTTGACTGTAAGAATTCAATGAAACTTTATTTTCAGCGAGTGACTCATCAACTATGGAGATCATTTTTATTTCTGCAGCGTCACAGCAGCTGGAATGTCCCCAAAAACTGTAGCAACTTGAATGGCTTCAGGTCTGGGACAAATATTCCCTGGATTTTCTATCCTCTGATTCTTCAGATCTTCCCAGTCACCTGATCCACTTGGGTTGTCTGGATCGTACCATTTGGTCCAGCGCAAAGAGGGACGGCATTATTCCAACTGAGAGACCAAAACAACAAGAAAATAAAATGAAGCCAGATTTTGCTTTAGCAATGTCTTTGGAATAGTTTAAAGGTGTTGAAGACCTAAACAGTTTTTTTTTAATAAATGTTTTCTAATTATATTCGGTTACACTGAGTTTTTCATGCAGGCTGAACATGAAAATAGTCTCCTGCACCTATCTCCAGCATTAGCTTCTGACGGTGAATAGACGGTGAAATGCTAATTTGCATTTGCACAACTTCTGAACATGAAAAAAGTCTCCTACACCAAAGGTTGTAGGAATGAGTTTAAAGGGAGGTGAGCATGCGCTGACGGCCGATCACCGGATACACGGCAGCGTTTGAAGCTGATGGCAGCTCGTTAACAAACATCCACAAACAATTAAGACACATTTTCGCCTAATTTATTTACTGACAACGCAAAAAATCATCTGGTAAGTATAACTCACTCAATCTGGAGGTAAGTGAAGAAAATTCAGAAAGTTTACTAAATTATATTGACGAGGTTTTTGAGTTATTCGTCATGGGTCCGAAGAAATCAGCAGCTGAGGCTGAAACACCTGCTG
This sequence comes from Nothobranchius furzeri, assembly GCF_043380555.1. Taxonomy (NCBI): domain Eukaryota; kingdom Metazoa; phylum Chordata; class Actinopteri; order Cyprinodontiformes; family Nothobranchiidae; genus Nothobranchius; species Nothobranchius furzeri. The sequence goes on from NC_091742.1 coordinate 6,994,571, forward strand.
GGACCAAGAGGAGCCATCCTCAGGACTCGCCTGAGGCCTCATCTCCCCGGAAGGACGTATTAGAATTATTAGATTCTATAGATAAACGGCTTCTGGGATTTGAGGGGCGACTTCATCTGCTCGAGGTTCTTCACCAGGAGTTTCAGAACCTCCGAACATCTCTGGAGTTCAGCCAGGAACAGGTGGAGCGGCTCGCTGCTGAGAACGCGTCTCTGCGGAAGTCCGTCTCTTCCCTGGAAGAGGGAATGACGCGGATCACCCTGGACAACAAAACTCTGAAGGAGACGGTTTTGGACCTTCAGGCCCGCAGCATGAGGGATAATCTGGTGTTCGCAGATCTGCCGGAGCAGACGGGAGGGGCGGAGAACTGCGAGCAAACAATAAAGAACTTTCTTCAGACAGAAATGAAGATTCCAGAAGAAAAAGTTAAAAACATCACATTTCACCGGGTACATCGCCTTGGAGCTAAAAGAGGAGACAGCAGAAGACCTCGTCCCATCGTGGCTAAATTTGAACAATTTAAGCAGAAGGATCTTGTTAAAAGTCACGGAAGAGAGCTCAAAGGGTTAAATTTCAGCGTCAATGATCAGTTCCCGAAGGAGATTCTGGATCGACGCCGGGTTCTCTTTCCGCTGCGTAAAAAGTTTATCCAGGATGGGAAGAGAGCTGTCATCTCGGTGGATAAGCTTTATGTGGACAATAAGCTTTACAAGGAGCGAGGAGTGACTGACTGGCTGTATTAGCCCAACATCAGGTCAGACATTTATTATTCTTTTCAGGATTCACTGGGTTTGATCACGTCAGGATTAAACAGCTGCTAAATCCGTTTTCTAGATGATAAGATCACCTGTTAATCACCACCCCACACCCCCATCACCTCTTCTTTTTAGTTCTTTCTTCTGTTTTAACCTGTATCTGTACTTTCCCTTCCTCTTTCTCTGCTTCTGTACCTTTACACCTGTATGGCACAACCACACAACTTTCCAACACTGCGTCAGACCCGACACACGCGCACGCGCGCGCGCACACGCGCACACACACACGCACGCACACGCACACACACACAGATATATTAAATTCACAGCACAATATCATAATTTATGCGTCAAATAATACAACCACAAACACTGTTGGATCTTTATTATTATTATTATTATTATTATTATTATTATTTACTTTTCTGTTATTTATTAACATACTATTTATACATTTATATACTTATTCCATCTTATTCACATGAAGGCGTCATATTTTAGCTACTCACAGACACATCTATGGGTGCACTAAGATTTGTCTCATGGAACGTACATGGAGCTGGCTCCATAGAGAAAAGATTAAAGATTTTTGATCAGCTAAAGAGAGTGCAAGCAGACGTAATATTGTTACAAGAGACTCATAGATCTGCCACATCCGCAGATGAACTTAAGACACCTGAGTTTCCCAGCATGTTCTCTGCCTGCTATAACTCTAGGCAAAGAGGTGTAGCTATTTTAATACACAAAAACATCAATTTCACAGTATTGGATACAGTTTCTGATCCAGAGGGTAGATTTATAATGTTAAAAATATCTGTACATAACCAACGCTTATGTATCGTCAGCATATACTGTCCAAATATTGATGACCCTCCATTCTTTCATAATTTTTTCTCTGTACTCTCCGAACACTTGGACTGTCCACTTATACTAGGAGGTGATTTTAATTTTTGGATGAATTCCTTAACAGACAGGCTCAGTACAGCTGGGACTCAGCGCAATTGGCAATCCACTAACATAGTTAAACAGTACATGAGCGATTATGGGCTTTGTGATGCATGGCGATCTCTTCATCCTAACCGTAGAGAGTATACTTTTTTTTCGCACGTCCATCACTCTCACTCACGTTTGGATTATTTTCTAGTCAGCATCTCATTGTTGGCTGACATTTCAGACACTGAGATACACCCCATAGTTGTCAGCGACCATGCTCCGGTTTCTTTAACTCTGGTAAATAAAAAGACAATCCCACCAAGCAAAAACTGGAGGTTTAATACATCACTGCTTAAAGACGAAGGTTTTATTGATTTTTTTAAAAAGGAGTGGGCTTTATATTTAGAACATAATGACCTGCCTGGAACATCAGCACCTATTCTTTGGGAGGCAGGAAAGGCAGTGATGAGAGGTAAAATAATCTCTTTCCCATCACATAGGAAAAAAACAGAAAACAAACGTATTCAGGAGTTAGAGGAAATCATCAAGTCTTTAGAGGCATCCACAGAAGAAGAGTCAGTGAGCAAATAACGTAAAGCTAAATTAGAACTTCATGGAATTATTGACAAAAAGACACAATTTTTAGCACAAAGACTACGAATAGAAAACTTCGAACATAGTAATAAATCAGGTAAATTCTTAGCTAGCCAATTAAAAATAAATAAAGAGAAAACTACCATATATGCTGTTAAAGACTCAACCGGGAATATAGTTAATGACCCTGAAAGAATAAACAACACCTTCAGAGACTTTTACCAAACGTTGTACTCACCACAGATAAACCCATCAGATCATGAGATCAATGAGTTCCTTGACAGGATAACACTTCCTAAATTATCAGACAGCCAAGTTACAGTCCTGGACTCGCCACTAACATCAGCGGAGCTCCAGGAAGCCCTTAAATCCATGACTAATAGGAAAGCTCCAGGTCCAGACGGGTTCCCAGTAGAATTCTACAAAGAATTCTGGATCATTCTGGCTCCAACATTTTTCAGAATGGTGAGGGAAATCGAAGAGAGCGGCAGATTACAGCCGAACATGAATTCAGCCAATATTAGTCTCTTGTTAAAACCAGGCAAAGACCCAGCATTTCCAACCAGCTATCGCCCAATTTCTCTTATTAATGTTGATCTCAAAATAATTTGTAAAGCCCTGGCCAAAAGATTAGAGAAGGTAACCCCCTTCATAATACACCCTGACCAAACTGGTTTCATTAAAGGTAGACAGTCATCCACAAACTCACGTAGATTACTTAATTTGATAGATTTCTCTTATAGTAGAAACATAGAAACTAGTATATTATCTCTAGATGCAGAAAAAGCTTTTGATAGAGTTAACTGGAAGTTCTTATTTGCAACTTTACATAAGTTTGGCTTTGGGAACTTCTTCATAAACTGGCTACAAACATTATACAGTTCACCAACAGCACGTGTCAGGACGAACGACCAAATATCAGCTAGCTTCTGTCTTCAGAGGGGGACCAGGCAGGGATGCCCACTCTCCCCCTCACTATTTGCTATCTTTATCGAACCACTAGCAGCAGCAATTAGGCAAGCAACAGACATTAAAGGGATAAAGTGTAAGAAAATAGAACATAAGATCAGTCTTTATGCAAATGATGTTTTACTCTTTCTCCAGAATTCTCAATCCTCTCTCTCCCAAGCAATAGAACTGATAAACTCTTTTTCAAAAGTTTCAGATTACTCTATAAACTGGTTAAAATCCACAGTTCTACCAATTAATTTCTCATTTGTCAATTTGCTTAATACACAATTGGAGTCAGGGAATATCACATACCTGGGAATTAATATCTCTCCCAAGTTAGCAGATCTAACCAAACTAAACTACATCCCACTTTTAAGGAAAGTGGAAGATGATCTTGCAAGATGGAAATCCTTACCAATATCACTCATGGGGAGAGTTGCTACAATTAAAATGATGGTCTTACCCAGAATAAATTACTTATTTTCGATGATCCCAAACAAGCCACCAGCTGACTGGTTTAAATCTCTGGACTCCTCAATTACTAAATTCCTTTGGCAGGATAAACCTCCACGAATTAGCTTAAAAACGCTTCAGAAGACCAAAGACAGAGGAGGACTGGATTTACCCAACTTTTATTATTATTTCTTAGCCAACAGGCTGCAATATATACCAAGATGGTTGCAAGATAACCCATTAGATGAGTCCTGGTTAGATATAGAACAGACACTTTGCAATACGATAGAGCTTTCAGACTTACCATTTATTAGCTCAAGCATAAGAAAACATGAAAGCTTTAAAAGTATTAGTATCAGCACTTCTCTGACAGCATGGTGGGAGTATCTTAAAATGACAGAGTCTTCACTAGTACCATGCAGACGCACACCTATCTGGAACAATCCTGACATTTTGCAAAACAACAAAATGATGAACCTTCCGGACTGGAAAAATAAAGGAATCCTATACCTGGAACACATATATGAAGGATTGGACTTCATCCCATTTAATCAAATAGTCTTACAATTTGGAATGGATAAGAATAGCTTTTTAGAATATCACCAAATTAAATCTGTAGTCAAACAAAAATTTAAGCTCAATGTAACGTGAGGAAATATGGGTTTTCTGTCACAATGGTGGTGTTGGACTCAGCTGTGTCAAAGCTGGGTCGCTGAGAACTTTCACCCACAGATTAAGACCTGAACGCCAGCGAGTCTGGGAGGAAACCATAACATCTGCCACCTGCAGTCTACCAGAAGATGTGTTTACATGAGTTGTACCCAGACCAAGTCAAAACATAAAGTTTAAACTTCTTTTTCTTGATTTTAATGTTAAAGTAACCATTATCATTTTGCTCATTATAAATGTGATTAATCAAATGAATGACTATTTAGCTTTGGGGTAATTATAATGGTTTAATGAATCCATTCTTAAATAATGTTGAGAATGTTTGTTACTGACCTTCACACACACTCAAGCACAAACATTCACACACATCCACACACACCTGCTCACAGTAAACTCCAGACACATTTGATGACGCACGTTTGCTTTGAGAAGAGAAAGGTTTTTGGTAAGTTTTCAGTCTTATGATTCAGTTCGTGTTGGACAACTAGAGAGAACAGACCTGAAAACCAAAGGGGGGGCAGAGCCTGTTGGCTCGTTCTTCCCCCCTTTCACGCTGTTTCTGCCAAGCCAGGCAGAATAGCTGAATCGCGACTTCTAACGAAGACTCATTACCGAGTCTTTTGATTTCTGAGTGAATTAACTTAAGAAAGCGCATCGATAAAACGCTCTACCATCCACGTGTACCGAGGGCAACTCTGGACCGGTTCCGTTCGACACCTATGTCTCCTGTCAGCCGCCGGTGTCATCTGGATGAACCACAACATCCTCCACGGCCCGGATCCGAAAGAGGGTCCACAAGAGTTCGGTGAGACAGAGCACGGTTTTAGTGTTTGATGCAGTTCTCTGATAAGACCTAAGTTTATCCAAACCATCACTTCACTCAGACACCTGTTTCTTCTTGAAGCAAAATCAGACTCACACACGCATTCATGTCACAACATTCTCAATCTTCATAAATTCACCAGAAGGTCTATTTGAGCAAGAACAGCATATAAACTGTTAAAAGATTGTCCCACAAAGTTGCCAATGTGATTGTTATTTCCTGTTTGTCAATTTTCAAAATCATTAGTTTAATTTGAAGAATTAAAACTTTTAATCCTTCAAACTTGTTTCCTCATTGAACTGAAACACAGACACTCAGATATTATCGGCAGTTTATGGATGAAAACAACCTTTGAGTCTTCTGAACAATATAAAATTTGGTTATTGATTTATTAAAATTAATATTCCGAATTAATACGTAGCATGGTTTCTCTTTCATAAAAGAGCATAAATCCATAACGCTACATTTAATGGCGAGCGTATCCAGTCTTCTATATCTGCGATATGTCTGATTCCTAACATCTAAAAGCTACAAACAACACTTTTCTCTGTGTTTCACTTTGATGTCTTATTTTGAAAAACCGGAAATTGTTCCGCTGAAGTCACTCTTCCGGGAGACGTCCGGGTGAAAACTTGACCGGGAAGATCTCCGATCTCAAATTGACCGCAAATTACAGACCTAACTTTGATTTATCCCATCTTCGCCTTCGGAGCGAACGTGTGAGTTGTGCTTTTGACTCAATTCTGTCCATTTTGACGCGCCGCCGCGTCTCTAGTCTAACCTCAGAACCGAGACTAAATTCTCGGACACCTTTCGTCTCAGTGTGTTGACACTGTGGGCGAGCTATTGTGGAAAATATCTCCATTGCATGAGCGACTTATAGAAACGGAATCTGAACGGAATGCCCGTAGGCACCTACTGTTGCTTGATTGCATGGTAAACGTCGTAAGCCGGGTTATGGCCGTCACGCGTTACTGCATTCAGATTGCGTACGTTTTTTTAAAGTCCGTATTACAAGCGGGGCGAGATGCCTACTTGTTAATCGGGAAAGTTTAAGTCTGGTCGCTACGGACAAAGAACGCTAGACCTGGCCGGAGAGCTAAGCTAGCGCCACAGTTAGACAAAAAGGGAACGCGTCCCGTTAGATTGTCATACCATTTCTGACACAGTCAGTCTGTGTCCTCACAAAACCCGCATTGGCGGTGGTTCTTGTAAATCGCTACGGTGTGTAGAATCTACATTTTGCTACGTTTGTCCGTCTGATAGCATCTCGGCAGCGTAGGGTTTATTATTTTTTTTTATTATTTTTATTTTGCACCGGTGATCGGGTCGGCTTTCACAGCCTCCGTTGCTCGGTTCCATGCCTTTTTCTTCCATCTTGTGAAGTTGTGTGTATTCATTTCTCTATCAACAATTCCTTGTTTTACCCTGTGTCATAAAGTTAAGTAGGCTACGGTCAGTCCTTGTTTGTGTGAGACATATTAAGGAATCTGCCCGGAGTTTTACGTCGGCTCAGAAGGTAAAAACGCGAGTTGCTCTGAACTTAATGGGAGATGGACGAGACACGACAAAATCTTTCTTGCACTGTTACACCTGATGTAAGGTTCTCTGACGTTCTGCTTCCAGAACATGCCAAGACGCAGGAAATTCACCGGCCGAGCATCGCTGGTCCCTCCGCCCGCCCGAACGGGCCCGTTTTAGGCGGGTGCCGCCGGTCGGGAACAGTGGGGACTAGTGGCTGCGGTTCGGTGCCAGCTGCACTGGGTCGGAGGTGGTTCTGGTCTGCACTTCATGTCGTGAATTCGAGCAGCATGCTGTTTACAGTCATAACGCTTTTTCTTTACCTTTGTTTCTTCCAGGGGGTCAAAAACCCACCATCAACATCAAGGTTTGAAATAAACAACACTTTCTCTGCTGCTTTTAAGCTGAATAAATCTCTTGAGCCTATGGTTAACCTCTCTGACAAACAGGTTGTGCTTAACCCTTTGGTTCCTAATGCTTCTCCTCTGTCATCCATGTTAAAGGCTGAACATCTCTCCAGCATGGGTGTGCAATCTTCAGGCTGTGATCCACCGCTTCAGTCAGAGGTCTGTTTTACTCGTCAATCCGCTTCATGCACAAACCAGCTTCTTTATCGGGGCGTGATGGAAACGTCAGCCGCCGTGAAACGCTTGTGGTCTCCGGACGGAGCTACCAGGCCATTTGGGGGGTTTGTGCCCGGACATCTTGACCTTTATGTGAATGACCTTGTCACTTTTCAGTTTGTGACCTCTGCTAATACGGTGGCCAATTCCTTTCTCCTTTCACAGGGGTGTGACTTAGTCTCGGGACTCTGTGATCTCTTTCCTGTGATTTCTCTTACAGGTGACCACGACGACGCAGAAAACCCTGCGGTTTCCAGCAGTCCTGTGGTCAGTGGCGATATTAAGGGTGGCTCGGTGATTGCTGCGCACACCTCTCTCACGGGCTCGGGAAGGCAACCCGGCCCGGGAGGTGTAGGTGCGTGCAGTGATGCTCTGCTCGGGGCCCCTCCTGACAAAGGGGGGGTGCTGAGTGGCACTGAGTTTTCCGTGGCGGACTTCAGGCTGTTCGGGGGAACGCCTCCTCCGAGCGGGCGGGTCATTGCAGAAATCGACACTGACCTTCCACCAATTCAGCTGACGACATTGACCTCCGACCCGGAGTTAGGTGCAGCACCTTCTACGGGGCGGAGTTCTAGTCAGTCTGTAAATACTCTGGTTAAACCGGGTTTTTCTGATTCTGTGTGGGAACCTCCATCATTCTTGGGAATAAAGTATTCTTGGTTTCAGTTTTCAGGACAGACCATGTTCCTACAGCTAGTGTCATGTCTGTATCTGATTCTAAACATAGCTAGGTTTGCTTTGACACCCGTGACACAACCATCCTTGGATCACTCCTTTTCAGAACCTCCAAGTCCAACACCTCCAAGTCTTTGGACATCTGAACACCTACTCTTTCAGCACGATTCAGGTGACAATGTGCATCTTCTTGGTATTAGGGCTTTTAAGAGCTTAAGAACTGTTCTTTGTTATGCTTCTCCTGTCTCACAGACACGGCATAAGTTTGAGAAACAAAAGGGGGGTGGGGAGCCTCCTCCTGCTTTGCGAGCATCATTTTCGCATTTCCAGTTCACTACTATTTCTGATCACAACAAAGTCGCCTCCGTAAAGCTGCAACACAACTTTGAGCAGGTAAAATCAGGTTCTGATCTAACAGCTAAACCATCAGCTTCGCTCCAGTTCCAAACGGGACCCTCAGGTAAATTCAAACAAGTTTCCCTGTGGGTTCGTAACACAAGATACAAACAGTTTGATAACCAAATCGCTTATGAGCCTGCTCCCACTGATACGTCCAAACTCGTGTCTCTGTGGGTCCGCAATACCAGATTCAAAACTCTATTCTGACCGACTATTCTGACCGGATTCTTTTCCACTGACTGGTGGACCGTTACAAATTCTCTCGTTTGTGGGATGAATTTTTAACAAATGTGATATCCTTTGGGTTTTTTTTCAGGTTACCTGCCTCCAGCCAGGGTCCTGTTACTAACTCACATCTTTAGGGATTACTAACCTACTGATTTACATTTTTAGAACTGATTTACATCTCTATCTTTTTATTAGTGCTTTGTGTAGCATGATTATATTTGATTACAAAGTTAATTTTATTTTGTTACTATTTCCCTTAAAGGGCCACAAGCCAATTTGCCCTTCATTTTCATGATTATTTCCTTTATATATATGCCTTTAATTAATGCAGCCTGCTGAGTTTCACATATCAGTTAGGATTTACTTTCTTTTATTTGTGTTTTCCCTGCATCATGTTTTTACATGACACGTAGAACAGGGTGCAGTACATTTCTTCTTTAGATAATTCACAAAAGGCACCCACATTTTCCCAGAGGCACCCATAGATAGGTTTTGATTGATTTCTTTGTTTTGCATCAAATGCTATCTATCGTGTGGGCTGTCTCACTTTGTCTCCTTCTCCGAGCTCGTATGGACTACATCCCATCAGAGGGGTCGTCTTCACCATCCTTCAACTGGTTTCCTGTCGCATGGGGCTTCGGTCGTGGTTCGAGATGGGTCGAGGTCTGCGCTGGACTTCGCCTGGACTACGCCTGGGAATACATCACCTGCCCAGCTCCGTGTGGCACACGAGCTGCTTATCCTTTGCATACCTTTGCATTATTGCTGATGAAAATTAACTGCTATTGAAATAGCTCTGCTTTCAAGATTCCTAAGTGGATTACTTTACAATGATTGCAACAGTTTTGGCCTTAATCATCTGATCAGGATAGACTCCCTTCTACACGAGACCTGTGGTGACGCTTCATCGTTCCTGCCTTCATCTGGGATGTCTACCTTTACGAGTACATCACGTTATTGTGGTTGTGACGTCAGGTGGCCTCTGCTTGACCTCCATGTCGTCACAAAAGGGGGGAATGTAACGTGAGGAAATATGGGTTTTCTGTCACAATGGTGGTGTTGGACTCAGCTGTGTCAAAGCTGGGTCGCTGAGAACTTTCACCCACAGATTAAGACCTGAACGCCAGCGAGTCTGGGAGGAAACCATAACATCTGCCACCTGCAGTCTACCAGAAGATGTGTTTACATGAGTTGTACCCAGACCAAGTCAAAACATAAAGTTTAAACTTCTTTTTCTTGATTTTAATTTTAAAGTAACCATTATCATTTTGCTCATTATAAATGTGATTAATCAAATGAATGACTATTTAGCTTTGGGGTAATTATAATGGTTTAATGAATCCATTCTTAAATAATGTTGAGAATGTTTGTTACTGACCTTCACACACACTCAAGCACAAACATTCACACACATCCACACACACCTGCTCACAGTAAACTCCAGACACATTTGATGACACACGTTTGCTTTGAGAAGAGAAAGGTTTTTGGTAAGTTTTCAGTCTTATGATTCAGTTCGTGTTGGACAACTAGAGAGAACAGACCTGAAAACCAAAGGGGGGGCAGAGCCTGTTGGCTCGTTCTTCCCCCCTTTCACGCTGTTTCTGCCAAGCCAGGCAGAATAGCTGAATCGCGACTTCTAACGAAGACTCATTACCGAGTCTTTTGATTTCTGAGTGAATTAACTTAAGAAAGCGCATCGATAAAACGCTCTACCATCCACGTGTACCGAGGGCAACTCTGGACCGGTTCCGTTCGACACCTATGTCTCCTGTCAGCCGCCGGTGTCATCTGGATGAACCACAACATCCTCCACGGCCCGGATCCGAAAGAGGGTCCACAAGAGTTCGGTGAGACAGAGCACGGTTTTAGCGTTTGATGCAGTTCTCTGATAAGACCTACAGGTGCTGGCCAGTAAATTAGAATATCATCAAAAGGTTGAAAATATTTCAGTAATTCCATTCAAAACGTGAAACTTGTACATTATATTCATGCAATGCACACAGACCAATGTATTTCCAATGTTCATTACGTTTAATTTTGATATTTATAGGTGACAACCAATGAAAACATCAAATCTGGTATCTCAGAAAATTAGAATATTCTAAAGGCCAATGAAAAAATGTTTGTTTCTCTAATGTTGGCCAACTGAAAAGAATGAACATGAAAAGAATGTGCATGTATAGCACTCAATACTTAGTCGGGGCTCCTTTTGCCTCAATAACTGCAGTAATGCGGCGTGGCATGGACTCGATCAGTCTGTGGCACTGCTCAGGTGTTATGAGAGCCCAGGTTGCTCTGATAGTCGTCTTCAGCTCCTCTGCATTGTTGGGTCTAGCGTATTGCATCCTCCGCTTCACAATACCCCATAGATTTTCTATGGGGTTAAGGTCAGGCGAGTTTGCTGGCCAATCAAGGACAGGGATACCATGGTCCTTGAACCAGGTGCTGGTGGTTTTGGCACTGTGTGCAGGTGCCAAGTCCTGTTGAAAGGTGAAGTCTGCATCCCCATAAAGTTGGTCAGCAGCAGGAAGCATGAAGTGCTCTAAAACTTCCTGGTAGACGGCTGCATTGACCCTGGACCTCAGGAAACAGAGTGGGCCAACACCGGCAGATGACATGGCACCCCACACCATCACTGACGGTGGAAACTTTACACTGGACCTCATGCAACGTGGATTCTGTGCTTCTCCGCTCTTCCTCCAGACTCTGGGTCCTTGATTTCCAAAGGAAATGCAGAACTTGCTTTCATCAGAAAACATAACTTTGGACCACTCAGCATCAGTCCAGTCCTTTTTGTCCTTGGCCCAGGCGAGACGCTTCTTGCGCTGTTTCTTGTTCAAGAGTGGCTTGACACACGGAATGCGACACCTGAATCCCATGTCTTTCATGAGTCTCCTCGTGGTGGTTCTTGAAGCGCTGACTCCAGCTGCAGTCCACTCTTTGTGGATCTCCCCCACATTTTTGAATGGGTTTGTCGTCACAATTCTCTGCAGGGTGCGGTTATCCCTAGAGCTTGTACACTTTTTTCTACCACATTTTTTCCGTCCCTTCGCCTGTCTGTTAATGTGCTTGGACACAGAGCTCTGCGAACAGCCAGCTTCTTTAGCAATCACCTTTTGTGTCTTGCCCTCCTTGTGCAAGGTGTCAATGATTGTCTTTTGGACAGCTGTTAAGTCAGAAGTCTTCCCCATGATTGTGGTGCCTTCAAAACAAGACTGAGGGACCTTTTAAAGGCCTTTGCAGGTGTTTTGAGTAAATCAGCTGATTAGAGTGGCAGCAGGTGTCTTCTATATTCAGCCTTTTCAGAATATTCTAATTTTTTGAGATACCAAATTTGGAGTTTTCATTAGTTGTCACTTATGAATATCAAATTTAAATGTAATGAACATTGGAAATACATTGGTCTGTGTGCATTGCATGAATATAATGTACAAGTTTCACGTTTTGAATGGAATTACTGAAATATTTTCAACCTTTTGATGATATTCTAATTTACTGGCCAGCACCTGTAAGTTTATCCAAACCATCACTTCACTCAGACACCTGTTTCTTCTTGAAGCAAAATCAGACTCACACACGCATTCATGTCACAACATTCTCAATCTTCATAAATTCACCAGAAGGTCTATTTGAGCAAGAACAGCATATAAACTGTTAAAAGATTGTCCCACAAAGTTGCCAATGTGATTGTTATTTCCTGTTTGTCAATTTTAAAAATCATTAGTTTAATTTGAAGAATTAAAACTTTTAATCCTTCAAACTTGTTTCCTCATTGAACTGAAACACAGACACTCAGATATTATCGGCAGTTTATGGATGAAAACAACCTTTGAGTCTTCTGAACAATATAAAATTTGGTTATTGATTTATTAAAATTAATATTCCGAATTAATACGTAGCATGGTTTCTCTTTCATAAAAGAGCATAAATCCATAACGCTACATCAATAAAATAGAATTACAAACACCACCAAGGGTATTAGACTTTTATAATCTCAAACCCCCCAAACTACTGTCTAAAGTATATAAGACACTGTCCAAAATAGACGATAAAATTGCAATCCCTATTGAAAAATGGGAGGTGGATCTATCAGTTAGCTTTGACCAGGGCTTCTGGTCCCAAACTTGTTTAAAAACTTTTAAAATGATCAGACACCCCAATTTACAATTAATTCAGTACAAAATTCTACACAGAGTACACTATACAGGTCATTGGATGTTCAAGATGGGGTTTGTGTCGTCTGACACCTGTACACACTGCACAAACAACATTCCTGACAATGACATTCATGCACTGTGGTCCTGCCCACCTGTCCAGGAATTTTGGGGTAGAGTATGTGAGGATCTGTCAAAATGTCTGAAATGTCATATCCCAACTTCCCCCTCTCTTTGTTTACTGGGACAGCTGCACGATGTCCCGATTGCAACATCTTTGGTTCACGTGGTTCTGACTGCCATGTGCATCGCTAAGAAAACTATCCTCTTGAATTGGAAAAATAGAGAAACTCTCTGCATCAACCAGTATAGAAATCTTTTGTTAGATCATATTGCACTTGATATAGCCTCTGCTTCCACTTCAGATGAAACTCTCTGGGCTCCTTTGATCGGTTCCATCACATAGCGAGGGTGGGGGGCCGTTGATGTTGTCCTGCGGGATGGTGTGGGTGGGGGGGTGTGGGGCCTGAGTTTGGAGTATCCGGATGTTCCCTGGAGGTGGGTTCACTGGGGGTGTCTGGGACTGGGGGGCTTTTGCCCCCCTCTGGAGGTGCTTGGGTTGCCTCGGGGGGTGGACTGCTGGCGGTTGTGAGTGGGGCCCCTTGGGGATCTTGGCGGCAGCCATGGGTCACTGCCTGGCGGCTGCAATGCCCCTGGGCGGGTCTGGGTGGGGGCCTGGGGGCTCGGGGTTTGGGGGTGGCCGGCCCCGTGTGGGGATCTGGGCGGGGCCTTGGGGGTCGGTTCCTGACATGTATGCTGCCGGGAAGAAGGCAGGAACACTCAGCAGTGCCTGGCCCGGGTTCGGGGGCATCAGGTAGACCTTGGCTCCTCTGCCATTCCATCACAGGGGAGGGGGAGTTCCAGGACGGGGAGGACCAAACCTTACCTGGATGTCCCATGTCTTATATATTCTGGAAGTTGTGCAAATGCAGGGGTGGGCATAGATATTCTGCTGGGATGGGGCTGGGTTGGTGCCCTCGGACTCCGTGAGGCTCTGTAATGCTGCTGCTTTGGGCCCTGGCAGGATGGGCTGGGGTCTCCATGCCCTGGGTGGCAGTTTGACAACAGAGGTGCCTATTGGGGCCAGTAGGGGAGCTGGCTCCCTGGAGGGCTAAGCCCAACCAGCCATTCCTCCCCATCCCCACATATTTCTCTCCTCCTGCTCCCTCACATCATCACACAAACATACACATAGGACCTTGGGGGGTGGGCAAGTCAGGGAGTGCGGGTATGGACCCCATTTCCGCATTCCTGTGGCAACCTGCCCCCCAATTTTATTTGCACCTTATACACTTCCACTGACGACATTCCACACAAACACACACTTAGGGCCTTGGGAGTGAGCACATTCAACGGCATTTGGCAGGGGGATATTTCAGCCTCCTCCCGAGTGCCGGTGCCCACTTCCATTTTTAAACTGCACTTAGACACTGATGGCTGAGGGTGTAAGTGGGGTGGTGCGGTGGCATCAGCTGGCATATGCCGGATGATGCCCGCACTGCCCGCTCACCACAGCCATGGAATACACCTCATGATCACACAACACTATATTGGAGCAGGTGGAGGGAGACTAGGGGTCTTAGCCACCTCTGTTGTTGCTAGGCTTCCTGGGGCTGGAGGCTAGGAGGGAGATCTGGTCGTCTGGTTGGGGTCTGGGGTGGTGGGTTGCTGTGCTCAGCGTTGGGCGGGGGAGCCTGCTCATCAGCACCCCAGCAGAAAGGGTCAAACTCTGGTTACCGGTGATGGTTGTACCCCATGTGCAGCAGTACCGGGACCAGAGTTAATAGGGTGTGTATGGGGAGCATGAGTGAGTGTCCGGCGTGCATTTTTGTAAGTCTTGGGTTGTATGTGCATGTGTGAGCATGAGGGAGGGAGTGTGTGACTGTGTTTGTGTATGACTGTATATGTCAGGTGGGGCCTTTGGGTCCTCCCCTCTCCTGGAACTTCTCTTGATGATATAGATCTTTGTCCCCCCTCCCCCTGCCACACCTGGTGTGGGGGCTTGTGCCATGGTCTGCCTGAGTGTTCGTGGCAACCGGGTCTGGGGGTCTAAGATTTTGGCATCTGCCTGATAGATCCCGGTGGCTGCCTGGTGGGATCTGGGTCCCTGGGCTCTGCTGGGTCCCCGGCGGGGTTGGTCACCCCTGGGTCCCGGGTCGCTGGGTCCCGGGCTCGGCCGGCTAGGGGGTGGGAGGCTGCGGGCGGGCCTGTGGGCTTGCCGCTGATGTCTCCAGGGACTCTGCCGGCTGCTGGTTGTGGCCCCCCGGGGCGATCCTCTGTGCCTCTCGAGAGGGGCGGGGGCCTTTCTGGTTGCAGTCTCCTTGGGGTTCCTGCATTCTGGGGCAACGCCTGGATCTCTGGGACTTGGAGCTCCCCCCCGTCTCCTGCGCATCTTTGGGGGGCGGATCTGTGGTCCCTCACACTCTCTGTTGGACGCTCCTATAGAGAAACCTTAAATAAACAAGCACGTGTACACACACAGGTGCTCACATGGTGCTCTCAAAAGTATGGGCTTGGGCACGTTCAACACATGTCTTAAGACTATGGGGGGCACTTAATGCGTTGTGATTTATTATCGTGATTCTTCAGTTAAGCAATGTTGATTTTATATATATATGTATGTATGTGTGTATATATATATATATATATATGTATATGTATATATGTATGTATGTGTATGTGTATATGTATATATATGTGTGTGTGTGTGTGTGTGTGTGTGTGTGTGTATGTGTGTATATATATATATATATTGTTTTTTTTTTGTTTTTTTTTTTCATCAAGTTGACGCAGTAATAGGTAGATCTTGTTGTATTGTTGTTGTGTCCCTTTTTTGTGTCCTTTTTTTCTGCAGGTCTAGAAGCAGACTCTTGTTCATTGTTTATTTTTGTGGAACCCCCCCCCCCCCCTCTCTCTCTCCACCTTTTCTCTTCCTTTCTCTTTCACCTCTGTCTCCGTGTCTGGTCGGAATTACAAAGCATTCAACAACAATAACAATAAAGTTTTAAGTATCAGGCGTGACATTAAAAGCAAACGCTTTGATGCTCCACCTGAGAATAAATCTGTAAGGCTTGTCACCAGCATTCAGACATCAATTCTGCTTGCTTCACAGCCAGACAGGACACGGTAAAAAAAAAAAAAAAGGAATGAGTTTAATATTGGGGGGACTCATTTTGGAAATCTAACAAATCTGTTGTAGGTCGATATAGGTCAACCTCACTGAAAAAAAAAACATTTAATGATTATTTCTGATTCTAACGTGTCACTGAATGTTTCATGCAGGCTGGACATGAACATACCTACCTACAGTATAGCTATCCCCTGCATTAGCTTCTGATAGAAAATCTGATAGATGGTGAAACTCTAGGATTAGAAAAGCCTGACAGATGTGACTCAGGGCATAAGGCAAAGCCCAGAAAGACAAGAAAATCACTTTTATAGCCCAGTTCACCAACATTCTGATTATTATTTTATTTTTTTGATCGGGGACCCATGAGCAAGCTAGAAGGGGAGGAGACTTAGGCATCCCATTAGCCAGATCCAGGTGATTACTGGCCAACGTGGACGTTTTAATTACAAAAAAAGCTATTTATGTGTCAGTACAGTTTTATTTTAATTTAATAGCATGAATGTAGGATATATTATCTTATTCATATGGGTAGAGATGTGTAAACAGATTTAATACAAGACTAAAGCTGTGAATATTAAGTCTGAATTCATCTGACTCTCATCAGAATATTTTAAACTACATCAGCCAACAATGCTGACCAACAATCAGAAAAATCTGTTTGCTTCTGACAGAATGAAAAATAAATTATTCACTCACAACAACAGCTGGAACTACATTAATTTTCAGACGGGCAAAAGAAAAAACTGTGGCCAAAATTGCAGTCTAAATGCACCAGAAAGCAGAGTTTAATACTTATTTTTCTAATATTTCTAAGGAAGCATTTATTTTATTCTTAAGCCGTACTGCCCAGCTCTACTTGTTGGGATTAAATACATTCAACTGTGTTCACTTATTATCACATCCAAATCTTCCTCTCATCAGCCACCTAAAATCATCTCACTTCACTGTAGCACCTCAGCAGGTCTGGCTCTCCCTGTCTCACCCTCAGCAGGTCTGGCTCTGCCTGTCTCACCCTCAGCTGGTCTGACTCTCCCTGTCTCACTCTCAGCTGGTCTGGCTCTGCCTGTCTCACCCTCAGCTGGTCTGGCTCTCCCTGTCTCACTCTCAGCTGGTCTAGCTCTGCCTGTCTCACCCTCAGCTGGTCTGGCTCTCCATGTCTCACTCTCAGCTGGTCTGGTTCTGCCTGTCTCACCCTCAGCAGGTCTGGCTCTCCCTGTCTCACCCTCAGCAGGTCTGGCTCTGCCTGTCTCACCCTCAGCTGGTCTGGCTCTGCCTGTCTCACCCTCAGCTGGTCTGGCTCTCCATGTCTCACTCTCAGCAGGTCTGGCTCTCCCTGTCTCACCCTCAGCAGGTCTGGCTCTCCCTGTCTCACCCTCAGCAGGTCTGGCTCTGCCTGTCTCACCCTCAGCAGGTCTGGCTCTCCCTGTCTCACCCTCAGCAGGTCTGGCTCTGCCTGTCTCACCCTCAGCTGGTCTGACTCTCCCTGTCTCACTCTCAGCTGGTCTGGCTCTGCCTGTCTCACCCTCAGCAGGTCTGGCTCTCCCTGTCTCACCCTCAGCAGGTCTGGCTCTGCCTGTCTCACCCTCAGCTGGTCTGGCTCTGTCTGTCTCACTCTCAGCTGGTCTGGCTCTGTCTGTCTCACCCTCAGCTGGTCTGGCTCTCCCTGTCTCACCCTCAGCAGGTTCCTGCTGAACTTCATCTGATCTCTAATATAAAAACAGTGGACATGCATAAGGAGTAAAAAAATACTGTTGGACGACTAGTGCAATATTAAAATCATAGTTGCTATAGTATTATTTAGTCGTGTTCACTTGTTATCATGCTCGCATCTTCCTCTCATCATCAACCATCTAAAATCTCAATCCACTGTAGCACCTACCTGCACCTAAGCAGGTCTGGTGCTCCCTGTCTTACCCTCAGCAGGTCTGGCACTGCCTGTCTCACCTTCTTCATCATTTTCCTGCTGAACTTCCTCTGGTCTCTTATATGAAAAAAGTGACATGAATAAGGTTTAAAAATAAAATGTGATGAGAATGTCACAAACAAGCAACAATCACACTTACAAATTCCATTTTTATGTGGAGATTTAACCTTTTTATTTATTTTGTGTCAAATGGTTTGTCTGTTACTGTCAAATTCACCATTTTTTGTTGACTAGAAGTGTTGTTTTATGTTTAATGCTGCCTAGCAAGATGTTTACGTTAGTCAGCCAGTCTAACGTTTGACCAGAAATACAATTATCCTCTTGGACAAAATTATTACAAACTCACATTTCCTTTCTTTCTTTTTTTTGCCCAGGAGAAGAACTCGCTGAGCTGCTGCCGTCCCGGCTCCAACTCCCGCTTCACTCAGCCAGCCTGTCGAACTCCCTGAGGGGAGGGGCTGTGTCGGTGAGAAGTCTGCGGTGTCTTTCAAAATAAAAGCTCACGAGTCAAATATTTCAAAATCAATTTTTTTCTTCTCCATGTTATTGGGGGGGGGGGGGGGGGGGGTCAAATGCGAGTTTGTCCAATATTGCAGGGGACACGTCCCACCCGTCCCCCCGGTTCCTACGCCCTTGCCTACACCTATCGCCAGCATTAGCTTCTGACGGTGAATAGACGGTGAAATGCTAATTTGCATTTGCACAACTTCCAGAATATATAAGACATAGGACATCCAGGTAAGGTTGGGTCCTCCCCCTCCTGGATCTCCCCCTCCCCTGTGATGGGACAGCAGAGGAGCCAAGGTCTACCTGAGGTCCCTGAACCCGTGCCAGGCACTGCTGCATGTTCCTGCCTTCTTCCCAGCAGCATACATTTCAGGACCCAACCCCCATGGCCCCGCCCAGATCCCCACACGGGGCCGGCCACCCCCACACCCCGAGCCCACAGGCCCCCACCCAGACCCGTCCAGGGGCAATGCGGCTGCCAGGCAGCAACCCATGGCCACTGCCAAGACCTCCAAGGGGCCCCACTCACAACCGCCAGTAGTCCACCCCCTGAGGAAACCCAAGCACCTCCAGAGGGAGGCAATAGCCCCCCAGTCCCAGACACCCCCAGTGAACCCACCTCCAGGGAACATCCGGATACTGCAAACTCAGGCCCTCCACCCCCTCACCCACATCATCCTGCAGGACAATATAAATGGTCCCCCATCATCACTATTTGATGGAACCGATCAAAGGAGCCCAGAGAGATTGATTTGAAGTGGAAGCAGAGGCTATATCAGGTATAATATGATCTAACAAAAGATTTCTATGCTGGTTAATGCAGAGAGTTTCTCTATTTTTCCAATTCAAGACGATAGTTTTCTTAGCGATGCATATGGCAGTCAGAACCACGTGAACCAAAGATATTTCAATCGGGACATCGTCCAGGTTTCCCAGTAAACAAAGAGAGGGGGAAGTTGGGATGTGACATTTCAGACATTTTGACAGATCTTCACATACTCTACCCCAACAATCCTGGACAGGTGGACAGGACCACAGTGCATGAATGTCATTGTCAGGAATGTTGTCTGTGCAGTGTGTACAGGTGTCAGATGACATAAACTCCATCTTGAACATCCGATGACCTGTATAGTGTACTCTGTGTAGAATTTTGTACTGAATTAATTGTAAATTGGGGTGTCTGATTATTTTAAAAGTTTTTAAACAAGTTTGGGACCAGAAGTTCTGGTCAAAGCTGACTGATCGATCCGCCTACCATTTTTCAATAGGGATTGCAATTCTATTGTCTATTATGGACAATGTCTTATATACTTTAAACAGTAGTTTGGGGGGTTTGAGATTATAAAAGTCAAATACCCTTGGTGGTGTTTGTAATTCTATTTTATTGAGCTTAAATTTTTGTTTGACTACAGATTTAATTTGGTGATATTCTAAAAAGCTATTCTTATCCATTCCAAATTGGGAGAGTATTCGATTAAATGGGATGAAGTCCAATCCTTCATATATGTGTTCCAGGTATAGGATCCCTTTTTTTTTCCAGTCCAGAAGGTTCATCATTTGGTTATTTTGCAAAATATCAGGATTCTTCTAGATAGGTGTGCATCTGCATGGTATTAGTGTTTATGTTTATGTTTATGTATTTAGCAGACGCTTTTGTCCAAAGCGACTTACAAGTGATAATCGGCATTTTGCCCTTGAGGCTAACAACAACAATAACAACAAAACATTGACATCAGTCATGGAGGGTATGGAACAAGGAGTGGACAGTAGAGAGGGGGGGGCGGGTGCAGGCAAGGTGCTAGTTAAGAAGACGCTCTCTGAAGAGCAGGGTCTTCAGGAGTTTCTTGAAAGTCGAAAAGGAAGCCTCTGTTCTGGTAGTGCTTGGAAGGTTGTTCCACATTTGTGGAACGATGCGTGAGAATAGTCTGGATTGTCCTGAGCGTGGCGTAGGCACTGCTAGCTGACGATCCTGTGATGATCGGAGCGGCCGGGCCGAGACGTAAGCCTTTGCAAGAGGATTCAGGTAGATGGGAGCCGTACCATCTCGGACTTTGTATGCTAGTGTTAGCAATTTGAATTTGATGTGTGCTGCTAGCGGTAGCCAGTGGAGCTCAATAAACTGAGGGGTGACGTGTGCTCCTTTTGGCTGATTGAAGACCAGACGCGTCGCTGCATTCTGGACCATTTGAAGAGGTCTCACAGTACTGCCTGGAAGACCAGTTAGAAGGGCATTGCAGTAATCGAGGCGGGAGATGACAGTAGATTGTACCAGGAGCTGGGTGGCATGTTGTGTTAGGTATGGTCTGATCTTTTGTATGTTATACAGCACAAAGCGGCATGAACGGGCAACAGAGGCAACAAGATCTTTAAAGTTCAGGTGTTCATCAATCACAACACCCAGATTTCGAACTGCCTTTGAAGGAGCCAGAGATAGGAAGTCATTTTGGATTAAGATATTGTGCTGTATGGATGGTTTTGCTGGGATGACAAGTAGTTCAGTTTTAGAGAGGTTGAGTTGGACATGGTGGGATTTCATCCATTTTGATATGTCAGAGAGACAGTTTGAAATTCATGCAGAGACAGTGTGGTTGTCCGGTGGAAATGACAGAAAGAGCTGGGTGTCGTCTGCATAGCAGTGGTAGGAGATGCCATGTGATCGAATGATCTCACCCAGTGAGGTGGTGTATATGGCAAAGAGAAGAGGTCCTAGTACAGAGCCCTGGGGGACTCCTGTGGCAAGATGGTGCACGGTAGAGGATTGTCCAAGCCAAGATACACTGAATGATTGTCCTGTGAGGTATGATTCTAACCAGGCGTGTGCTTTCTCTGTGATCCCCATGGTAGAGAGTGTAGACAAAAAGAAGCCATGGTTGACAGTGTTAAATGCTGCCAATAATTCGAGCAGGATAAGCACTGCGGATTTGCCTGTCGCTCTAGCTTCTTTTAGGGATTCAGTCACTGCTAACAGAGCTGTTTCAGTGGAGTGGCCCTTTTTGAACCCAGATTGGTAAGGGTCAAGCAGACAGTTTTGTGAGAGGTATTCTGTGATCTGCTTGAATGCCACCCTTTCAATGATTTTGGACAAAAAAGGGAGGAGAGAGATAGGTCGGTAGTTTTCCACATGATTTGGAGGAAGAGATGTTTTTTTTTTTTTAGCAGCGGTTGAACCTGAGCATGCTTGAGAGAGATGGGAAATGTACCGGATGTCAGTGATGCATTGATCACATGTGTGACTGCTGCAGCTACTGTAGGAGCAATAGCTTGGAGCAGCTTAGTCGGAATGGGATCAAGTGGACATGTAATAGGGCGGCTGCACGTCAGAGGCTTGGACACACAGTTCTCAGTGACAGGGGAAAAAGAGGAAAATGAAGCAGTAGGGCCTGAGATGGTTGGGCTTGAAGGAGTTTGTGGTAGTGAATGTTCAGGAGTGGCCAGTTGAGTAAACTGTTTGCCTATAGCTGCCACTTTGTCAGTGAAGAATGAGACAAAGGTGTCAGCTGATAGATTGTTGGTAGGAGGTGGAGATGGAGGGGCGAGCAGAGTTTTGAATGTTGAAAATAGTTTCTGAGAGTCAGTAGAGCTGAGAATTAGTGAAGACGCTGTCATTTTTAGATACTCCCACCATGCTGTCAGAGAGGTGCTGATACTAATACTTTTGAAGCCTTCATGGTTTCTTATGCTTGAGCTAATAAATGGTAAGTCTGAAAGCTCTATCATATTGCAAAGTGTCTGTTCTATATCTAACCAGGACACATCTAGTGGGTAATCTTGCAACCATCTTGGTATGTATTGCAGCCTGTTGGCTAAGAAATAATAGTAAAAGTTGGGTAAATCCTGTCCTCCTTTATCTTTGGTCTTCTGAAGCGTTTTTAAGCTAATTCGTGGAGGTTTATCCTGCCAAAGGAATTTGGTAATTGAGGAGTCCAGAGATTTAAACCAGTCAGCTCGTGGTTTGTTTGAGATCATCGAAAATAAGTAATTTATTCTGGGTAAGACCATCATTTTAATTGTAGCAACCCTCCCCATGAGTGATATCGGTAAGGATTTCCATCTTGCAAGATCATCTTCCACTTTCTTTAAAAGTGGGATGTAGTTTAGTTTGGTTAGATCTGCTAACTTGGGAGAGATATTAATTCCCAGGTATGTGATATTCCTTGACTCCAATTGTGTATTAAGCAAATTAACAAAAGAGAAACTAATTGGTAGAACTGTGGATTTTAACCAGTTTATAGAGTAATCTGAAACTCTTGAAAAAGAGTTTATCAGTTCTATTGCTTGGGAGAGAGAGGATTGAGAATTCTGGAGAAAGAGTAAAACATCATCTGCATAAAGACTGATCTTATGTTTTATTTTCTTACACTTTATCCCTTTAATACCTGTTGTTTGCCTAATTGCTGCCGTTAGTGGTTCGATAAAGATAGCAAACAGTGAGGGGAAGAGTGGGCATCCCTGCCTGGTCCCCCTCTGAAGACAGAAGCTAGCTGATATTTGGTCGTTTGTCCGGATACGTGCAGTTGGTGAACTGTATAATGTTTGTAGCCAGTTTATGAAGAAGTTCCCAAAACAAAATTTATGTAAAGTTGCAAATAAGAACTTCCAGTTAACTATATGAAAAGCTTTTTCTGCATCTAGAGATAATATACTAGTTTCTATGTTTCTACTGTAAGAGAAATCTATCAAATTAAGTAATCTACGTGAGTTAGTGGATGACTGTCTACCCTTGATGAAACCAGTTTGGTCAGGGGGTTACCTTCTCTAATCTTTTTGCCAGGGCTTTACAAATTATTTTGAGATCAACATCAATAAGAGAAATTGGGTGATAGCTGGTAGGAAATGCAGGGTCTTTGCCTGGTTTAAACAAGAGACTAATATTGGCTGAGATTATGTTTGGCTGTAATCTGCCGCTCTCTTCGATTTCTCTCACCATTCTGAAAAATATTGGAGCCAGAATGATCCAGAATTCTTTGTAGAACTCTGCTGGAAACCCGTCTGGACCTGGAACCTTCCTATTAGGCATGGATTTAAGTGCTTCCTGGAGCTCAGCTGATGTTAGTGGTGAGTCCAGGACTGTATCTTGGCTGTCTGATAATTTTGGAAGTGTTATCCTGTCAAGGAACTCATTGATCTCGTTATCAGAGTTTATCAGTGATTGGAAGACAGCGGGGGCGTTGCTGAGGCCGAAGGGAATGACCAGATATTCGTAATGGCCTAGGGGAGTCTTGAAAGCTGTCTTCCACTCGTCGCCCTCCCAGATTCTGGCAAGGTGGTAGGCATTACAGAGATCCAGTTTGGTAAAGATGGTGGCTTTCTGAACAGGTTCAAAGGTTGAGGACAACAAAGGCAGAGGATACTTGTTCTTTACTGTGATTTGGTTCAGGCCTCTATAATCTATGCATGGGCGCAGGGAACCGTCTTTTTTAGAAAAAAAAAATCCTGCCCCCAAAGGGGAGGTGGACGGACAAATAATACCAGCATCAAATGCTCTCACGTTCAGGTTTGGATAAACTGTACAACCTGCTGGAAGGTAGTGTGGCTCCTTGGAGAAGATCGATGCAGCAGTCGTAGGGGCGATGGGGTGGTAGAGAAGAAGCTCGGTCCTTGCAAAACACAGCTTGGAGGTCATGGTATTCGGATAGAATCAGAGACAGATCGGGAGGAGTCAGTGAACTGGAAACTGGAACCGGGGCAGAGAGGTTAGCAGACAGAAGACAATGAGATAAACAAAACGGGCTCCAGGATGAAATTTGACTTGTTCTCCAATCGATGTGAGGATTATGGGTGACTAACCAGTCATGTCCTAGAACCACCGGGGATTGGGGAGATGGAAACACAAAAAATGTAATAGTCTCATGATGGTTGCCTGAGACCTGTAATTTAACGGGTGCTGTCCGGTGGGTGATGGTTGTGATGGAGTTACCATCCAGTGACGACACCCTGATGGGAGTGGAAAGCGGAGTGGTAGGAATATGGAGTTGGTCCACAATAGTCTGATCCAGTAGGTTCTTTTCACATCCGGAATCCACCAAGGCCTTAGTGGAAAAACTGTTCTGATTGAAGGAGACTGAGCAGGTTAGAGCACACCGGGAGGATTTATCATTCAGACTACCACCCACCAATACATGCAGAATTATTGGCGGGCTCTCCCTTTTGGGCAAACCGGGCAACTAGACAGGAAATGACCGGGTTGTCCACAATATAAGCAAAGCCGGGAGGATAACCGATATTGCTTTTCCTCAGGAGTTAGACTGGCCCGACCTATTTGCATGGGCTCATCAGAAGGGGCAGATACGTGAACTGAACTGGGAGGTGATGTTGTGCGGACCGACTGGTTTGGCAGAGCTGGCTGATAACATGGCCGAACCGGGTTTGGGCGATTTCTTAATCTCTTCTCTATGCATACTGCGAGGCTTATTAGATCTTCTAATGTCTCTGACTCCGGACAAAAAGCGAGCTGATCCTGTATGTTATCATTAAGGGCTTGGGTAAAAGCTCCCTTCAGAGATTCTGGTTCCATACTTGAGGTGGTAGCGAGTGTTCTGAAGTCAATGGCAAAATCCAGCACAGTTTGTTTTCCTTGCTTCAGGTTCCAAATAGTTCTAGATATTTCAGCAGGTGTTTCTATATGGTCAAAGGTGCTCTTAAACTCAGTGAGGAAATTGCGCAGGGTCCCTTTAAGAAAAGTTGGATCGCGGCTTTTTGCTTCTGCCCACTGTAAGGCGCGACCACGGAGCAAACCGATGATGTAAGAGATTTTAATTGGATCGCTACAGTACGTCTCTGGGTATGTTTCAAACGTCAACATGCATTGCAGGAGAAATCCCCGAACCTGACCGAACTCACCGCGATAGGTGTCCGAAGGGGTGGACTCCGGGACCCGGAAATGCAAACAAAGTGGCGGAGCAGCGTGTACCGGGAGATCTCGAGTGGCTGGTGGAGGACCGGGAGGATTGGACACAGTGAGCCTCTCATTTAACAGTCGGATCATGGATTCTACCAGGTTCAGTCATCGGCCAGATGGAGTTGACAGTGCTATAAAGTTTATGCTGATCACCCTGGTGTTGTGAGATTATGCATGTGAAATATTTGTTCCTGGCAGATCTAACACTTTTCTGATACAGGTCAAGGGCATCCATCATAAGCTGTGTGAGGTTAGTAGCTTGTCCTTTTTCCAACTTCTTTCCAGCGCCCTACAATGCCACCTGAGGCTATGTGTATCATTGTTCAGCCAAGGATCAGAGGTGGTTTTCTTATGTCTAAGTTTAAGGGGAGCGACTGAGTCCAGGGCAACAGAACAAGTCAAATTAAAAGAATTTAAAAGCCCATCCACACCCGTGCTATCCCAAATGAGGAAGGATTAGATAATTCAACCTCCAGGATGGACAGTATAGTGAGGCAGTCCTGGAGGGAGAGATGTGCCTAGAGTAGCGAGGAGCCTGCCTTCTCACTACTGGTAATATGGCAGATATGTTAAAAACAGCTGAGAAATGACCTGAGAAACAAACAGGGTGAACAACCAAGTCCTGCACCTTCAGTCCAAATGATAACACTAAATCCAGTGTGTGAGAGTGATCATGAGTAGGAACATTGACCAGTTGCTGGAGGCCAAATGAAACCAGAACATCTGAGAAATCTCTCACCAGAGGATTTAACAGAATTTAAAGCAACGCAGCATTCCCTGTGGCACAAATTTTTCAACACAAAAAAATGGCCCATGGTGAAAGTTTGAAACATGCTTTGCTGCATTTTTACTGATAGAAATTAAATAAGACCAGTTCCACTGGACTCAATATTTCATGTGTGTGCCAGGTGTGCATCTGAAATTATTGTAGCAATCCCACATTTTAACAAATGTTTTGTGGTCATATAGTCTGAAGAAGACATTTTTACAGTGCAGTTCTCTCTGGGTCAGACATTAAAGCCAGGCAGCCTGTGAGATGGTAACATGCTGACTTAGAGACATATTTACAGACTTGGTTACAACCAAGATGGTAATGTAAAGGAGGGTGTAACATACAAGACATGAAATGATTTATAAACACAGATGTTTAAAAAATATCCAAATAACGAACTCAGAAAGCCTGTGGGATAAATGTTTAGCAACTACAACTAAAAATAACTCTGAAGAGAGAAAACACATGAGGTCCAGATTAAGGTAAAGGCTGAAAGAGAGGAGCAACGATCCACCAGAGTGAAACAACCAAGAATATGACACGATATATACGGCAGCAGGCAACTTCAAAAATAAAACTAAAACTTTCTTAACTAAACTAATATTCTAAACAAAGCTAAGCTCAAGACTATTTTAAACAAACAAGTTGACAAGTAAATGGTAAATGGCCTGTGTTTGTATAGTGTCTTCTTAGGGCTCTACAACCACCCCCCCCCCCCCCAACCACCCCCCCCCCCAAGGCTCTTCACAGCATCAGTCATTTACCCATTCACACACAAATTCACATGCTGGTGGGGATGAGCTACGATGTAGCCACAGCTGCCCTGGGGCACACTGACAGAGACAAAGTTAAGTGTCTTGCCCAAGTACACAACAGCAGCATTCTCTGGTCAGGGTCGAGATCAAACCTGTAACCTTCTGATAAATGGACAACCCGCTCTACATCCTGAGCTACTGTTTCCCCTGCTGTCCAAGTGGTTATCAAAAGCATTAAACATACAAGGTCACCATTTGCCACAAAGTCATCTGGGAACGTCAGCACAGACCTGAGCCCCACAAGTAAAATGAAAGTCTTGACTTTTAAAGGAGCTCCACACCCTAGCTGTCATCAGGAGAATTGGTGACAGAAGGGAGGGGTGGTGGGACATTCTTAGCCTGCCCCGTCCGTGGTGCTGATTAAGGCGGTAGCAGGTGCAGGTGCTATCCACGGTGCTGCAGAGAAAGGGCAGAGTGCAATGGAAACATGCGCTGTCCATGGTGCTGAACTCCAGCCCCGGGGACGGACAGGCAACAGCCGTAACAGAGATCCTTGCACGCGCACACTTACATACACATACACACACACACACACACACACACACACACACACACACACACACACACACACACACACACACACACACACACACACACACACACACACACACACACACACAATATATGTGTTTAAAAATGCTCTATAAGTTCTATTACTTCTGTAGGTGATTTGTTAAATCAGTGTGTGTGTGTGTGTGTGTGTGTGTGTGTGTGTGTGTGTGTGTGTGTGTGTGTGTGTGTGTGTGTGTGTGTGTGTGTGTGTGTGCTAGACCTGCATATCTGGGGTTTTTACATCCATAAAAATGTGACAAAACAAGTTTTAAACTTTCATCGTCGGCCTTTTGTGTTAAAAAATGTGTGCCACAGGCAGAGATGTGTTACTATATAAAGGCAGCGGTAAACACAACCAACATGTGGAACAGAGACGTCTTCTTGGTAAATTCCTTCTGGTTTTTACTGGTAGGAAAACATCATCAAAACAAAATACTCAAACCACCAAAGAAAAATGACAATTTCATGGATTTTTAACAGAACTTTCTAAAAATATTTAGTGTGGAAAATAAATGCTCTTTTTTAAAGTTTTTATTTTGGTTTGTAGCTGGGGGGGTAAAATTTTAAAAGAAATACAGTAAATTTTCAACATTTTCTTTTTTAAACAACTATAAACTATTTTATAGGCAGTTGTCACTGTTGTTGCATTTTTGCTGCTTGGTGAGTTCATCTTCCGCTTTGAAATTTCTCCAGCTGTTTTCTATCATCTAAAACCACTAACTACTCTTATTCTGCTTTTATTTTTCAGCTAGTGTTAAACCAGCAAGTAAGACAACTTCACCAAAACATTTAGACGAATCTTACAAAGATGTGTTTCATATTACTTTCTTTCCTGTACAATTCCAGGGTCAATTCCTAAGTTTTGCTGGACCATTTGGTACAATCGGTACAATCCAGAAAAAGGTGACTATGAGGATCTGAAGACCCTGAGGAGTGAAAACCCTGGACAAATTTGTCCACAACCTTGGCTCATCCAGGCTGTTACTGTTGTTGGAAACATCCCAGCTAAAGACACAGGACAGAAATTCTATGCGTGAGTTTCTGAATATTCATGTTTTTATTATAAATCTCTTAATAAATCATGTTTATTAAATTGCTGCTGGAGCTGCTTACAGCCAAGTGAATCTATGTATTTTCTTGTGTCTTCATTTGTTATTTTATGATATAGTTAGTTATACTTCTCTAATTATTTAAACAACTTGAATTCACAGAATATCTATTAGATTAAATTATTATCTATAAGTAGAAGACGAAGAAGAAACAATGTTTTTACAGCGCCTCTGAAGACAAATCATCAGGTGCTTCACAAAACCAAAATTAATCATTTCAAAATATCATTATAAAAATTGGGTGGACAAAATGAAAATTTTATATAAAAAAGCCAAACACGCAGGTGACCATCCTGATTTTACTAGAAAACACAAGGGAGGCAAATATGCCACATTTAAAAGGGGAATTGGTAATGAAAGTTGCTTTTTTATAGTGTGAAACTCCAAAACTACATTATGTACCATTAACCTCTGTTTTCTTTCAGCTACAATGTTGAGATAGGTTTCATTTGCCGCAATGAAGATCAAAAATCGGGTCGATGCTTGGACTACAAGGTTCGCTTTGGATGTCCGTGTGTTCCTCCTTAGCGAATCCACTGATGCCAATGACCTGAGACAAGCGAAGGAAAATATGATTTTTGTTGATTTTAACTATTATTTCTGTCCCTGAAAGAAGTTTCTGTAATTTGTTACTGAAACACTTTAGGTGATCTCTACTTTTTTCAGCTTTGAATAAACAAATACATAGCAATAAATTCAGTCAATAAAAGGCAAAGCATTTTTTTCTTTCAAAATAAAGCAACACATCTACTAAAGTACTATTTAATCAGATAGGTGCAGACACAGATGCTGTAACATCTTTTTATGAAATAAGTAGACTGGTATTATCCTAGGGGGCAGTGTTGATTACTGACTGGTCCCTAATAACAAGATGCACTACATCAATAAACTCTGAATGCATGTCACAGGTCAACTGTAGCAACTAGGACAGAACAATAGGGTCAGATATGCTCATCCACACCCAAAAGCAGTGGTTTGTATTTTTTTGTGAACATTTTATGAATTTGGATCAGTAAATGTTTTTGTGGAAGTGGACAAGAATTAGACGAGAAAAGGTTTGTGCAATCTCAACCTTTTAATGGCTAACACCTACGTATCTCCACAAAATATATAAATAACATAGAACTTCTTGTCTCATTTGTTCTTCTGCGCCAAAATGTATCCCTCTTCCTGAATGACACTCCTTCACAATAAGTGCACAACCTTCTTGTGTGAGAATATGCATTTGAGACTAAATGACTAAATTTCCACGATCTTTAAAACTTTCATGATGGAACTGGATTGTTATATGGATTGAGAAGTCAGCCATGCCTATGAAAGATTGGTATAGGCTGCGCTAAAGGTTCAAGGAGTGTGCTGAGTGTAATGTGATGAAGGAACCACTTCTCCCCTCTAACAGCTGTTCTGTTTGACACAGTGTCAGTGTGCATGAAACAGCCTCAAGGTCATGCATTCACTTCTAATGTTTACATTCCAGCAGTGAAGACAGAAGAACGAAGAATGAACTATTTTTTTTTAATTAATCAAAGAACTATTTTAATAAAGCTAATCAAAACAACTGTTAGTCAATAATTACCATGTGACCGATCTGTGAAGTCACAATGTTATGATTAATGTTTAATAAGGAAAGGACGTATTGTAGCTACTAGTCAGCTGATACACAAGATAAATAATCATGACACATTCCGGTCGCAAAATCCAATCAGAACCTTCACTCTGAAGTGTGGCAGAGTCTCTGTGGTGTTTATTTAGTCTGTCAGCTGTGATTCGTCCAGAATCGTAAACATCAAGATTAATAAAACAGTACAACGTCATTTTGAGTTCAGTATTCAGCCAGCTCTCAAGATACTCTGAAGTTCATCATTGCTAAGTGGAGTACGGACCGGCCACCTGTACTTTTTACTTTAAGCTGACAACTGCCAAGCTGGGAAATCCTGTCATTGTTACCAACAAAACAACGGTTCCTTCAGAATAAAAGCTGAACTCGCTGACCCAAAGGGGGGTCCCTTTGATGTTGTGAAACACCTGCTGCTTTTTACCTGGAGAATATCCAAAGACTGGTTTGTCGTGCTGAGGACGCTGTTTCATCGGCTCCAGGAGCATGGGAAGGTCGTGAACCTGGCAGCCTGATCTAAGATGGAGGTCTCACTGACAGGTAATGTAGAACGGCACAAATAGCATCTCATGTGTTTTCTGACCACGGTCCAAACATTGATCAGTTAGGAGCAAAACATCATCTCCCACTCAGACTCGCTTTTCCAGAACGGAGGCTCTGAACTGACATCGCACCAACACACACTACACCTCACATTCCATTCCATTCGCATCCATCACTAGAGAGTTAGTCCTGTTAAACTAACAGGATCCCCCCCCCCCCCCCCCCCCACCCACCACCACCACCACCACCCCTCCCCACCTTCCTATGTGTAATGTCTGAAGTCTGTTGCATATATGTTTGAGGTGGGTTTTTTTTGCAGAGCAAAGCTGCCCTCTCTATGGAGGGTAGCTCTGAAGTGCCTTTTTTCCCCCTCCACCTGAACCAACCCTCATGTAAACCCCTATTTTCTCTATTAAGGTAGCGCGACTCATGGTTGCGAATGACCAGTCACCAATTCTTGTCATGTGTCTTGCCCATGTATGTCTGATCTCTGAATTGTGTTTACTGAAACTCTAATTTCCCTCTGGGATTAATAAACTATCTTTGATTGATTGATTGATATATTTTTGGAAATAAAAAAAAATCAACTTTTTTGTTGAAATTTAAGTGTAACGCAACATTTGATGAACCCATTTTTCTGAATATATCTGGTTAAAAGTCAAATGGTGGCTTACATTTAATGTTTCACAGGAAAAAAAAGACCAATATTGTTTGCTTTTGTTAATAATTTTTATTGCTGTAGATTTTATTCTTCACAGTTGGAAAAAATATAGAGATCACCCACAGACTTTTCAGCACAGTTAGTAAAAGGGCCCCAATAACACGTGACTAAAACTTGCTAAAGTGACAGAAAAAAGAGCAAAAATCTGCATAAAATCCCATTTTTCATTTCTCTCAGGTGATTTTCAGCCATGGATTCAGTCAATTGGAATTAAACATGGACATTGAATTCAAATCAATTCAAGTTTATTTATATAGCGCCAAATCACGACAAGAGTCGTCTCAAGGCACTTCACATAATAAAAATTCCAATTCAGGTCAGTTCATTAAGCCAATCAGAAATATTTTTTCCCATATAAGGAACCCAGCAAATTGCATCAAGTCACTGACTAGTGTCAGTGACTATACAGCAATCCTCATACCAAGCAAGCATAAAGCGACAGTGGAGAGGAAAACTCCCTTTTAACAAGAAGAAGCCTCCAGAGAATCCTGGCTCAGTATAAGCAGCCATCCTCCACGACTCACTGGGGATCGAGAAGACAGCAGACACACACACACACACACACACACACACACACACACACACACACAGACAAGTAATGTGTCTACAGTTATATTGTGATGTCTTAGTAAATATTCTATTTGGTGAAAGATAAACTTTATTGTATTTATCCTAGTGGATCTATAATTAAACGGATAAACTAGTATTAGCACATCAAAAGTCAAGGAAACCAAAAAGTTATTATCAGGAGAGAGAGAATGTTTAAGTGGTTAGCAGCAGTGTGCTAGTCGATGGCCTCCTCCATGAGGCCACCACAGCTCAGCAGAACGTCATTGTCGCATCTTCTGGGGAGAAAAACACTTACAGAGAAAATAAAGTTAACAGCTGAAATTGGACAAAATAGTACAGTTAAAGAGCAGACTGTAGAAGAAAGCAGTAGAGTGTGAGAAGTGGTCAGTGTATCCTCCAGCAGTCTAAGCCTATAGCAGCATAACTACAGAGATAACTCTGGATAATCTATCCTATTTAGATGTAGGCATGTTGGAGGCAGGGCAAGGGAGAGCCGTCTTTACCGACTGTACACTCCACCTCCCTGTACTCCCCCACTTGTCCAGATTTAGGCTAACATCAGATTTTAACCATAGGCCCTATCAAATAAAAATGTTTTAAGCCTATTCTTAAAAGTAGACAAAGTGTCTGCCTCATGGACTAAGGCTGGGAGCTGGTTCCACAGGAGAGGAGACTGATAACTAAAAGATCTGCTTCCCATCCTAATTTTAGATATTCTTGGAACCACCAGTAGACCTGCAGTCTGAGAGCGAAGTGCTCGGTTAGGAACATATGGAACAATCAGATTCCTAATGTATGATGGACCTTGATTATTAAGAGCTTTATATGTGAGAAGAAGGATCTTAAAATCTATTCTGAATTTAACAGGTAGCCAATGTAGGGAAGCTAAGACAGGAGAGATATGATCTCTCTTTTTAATTCTCATCAGAACTCTAGCTGCAGCATTTTGGACAAGCTGAAGACTTTTAACTACATTCTGTGGACTTCCTGAGAGTAATGAATTACAGTAATCCAGTCTTGATGTAATAAATGCATGAACTAGTTTTTCAGCATCACTCCTGGAAAGTATGCTTCTAATGCCATTAAGGTCAGGCGATTGGCTAAGCAATTTCCTTTTCTGGATTTCTGGTCCAAAGATGAGAACTTCCGTCTTGTCTTGATTTAAAAGCAAAAACTTTAGAGTCATCCAATTTTTTATGCCCTCAAGACAAGCCTGTAATGTACCCAACCGATTAGGTTCATCAGGGCTAATGGATAAATATAGCTGAGTATCGTCAGCATAACAGTGGAAGTTTATCCCATGCTGTCTAAAGATTTTACCAATTGGGAGCATATATATATTAAAAAGAATTGGTCCAAGCACTGAACCCTGTGGTACTCTGCAAGTAACCCTGGAGTATGAAGACGATTTGTCATGTACATTTACAAAATGAAATCTGTCAGACAGGTAGGATTTAAACAACCCTAACGCTGTTCCTTTGATCCCTACAACATGTTCAAGTCTTTCTAAAAGAACATTGTGATCAACTGTGTCAAAGGCAGCACTGAGATCTAAGAAGACTAGAACAGACACAAGATTCTTATCTGAGGCCATAAGAATATCATTTGTAACTCTCACTAATGCAGTTTCAGTGCTGTGATACTCTCTAAAACCAGACTGAAATTCCTCAAACAGAGCATTAGTGTTTAAATGCTCACATACTTGGATGGCCACTATTTTCTCCAGGACTTTGGATAAAAATGGAAGGTTAGATATTGGTCTATAATTCATTGGGTCATCTGGATCCAGAGAAGGCTTCTTAAGTGAAGGTTTGATTACAGCAACCTTAAAATTTTGTGGTACATACCCATTTACTAAGGATAGATTGATTGTATCTAGAATGGGCAGTAACCAAAGGAAATGCATCTTTAAATAATTTGGTTGGGATTGGATCCAAAATGCAAGTTGAAGGTTTAGATGAAGCTAATATTTTTGATAACTCTGAAAGCTCAACTGGATCAAAACGGTTCAAGCACAGATGAGGTTCTACAGTCACCTCTGAAGCTACCTCACTTACTGAGGAAGAAGAAATCGCATTAGGGAGGATGCTAAAGATTTTGTTTCTAATAGAATTAATTTTACTTGTAAAAAATCCCATGAAGTCATTACTGCTGAGGGCTAAGGGAATAGATGACTCAGAGCTATGATTCTGTGTAAGTTTAGCAACTGTACTGAAAATAAATTTAGGATTATGCTTATTCTCCTCAATTAATGCTGAAAAATAAGCAGTTCTAGTTTGTTGAAGCTTATTTTTATAAAGCGCAAGACTATTTTTCCAGGATAGGTAGGCCTCCTCATGGTACGTAGAGCGCCATGTTCTCTCCAATTTCCTAGAGTTTTGTTTTAAGGCTCGTAAATGAGAGTTAAACCAGGGAGCCAACTTCCTGTCCCTAATTACCTTATTTTTTAAAGGGGATACATCATATAATGCCACATGTAAAGAGGATTTAACATGAAGAACTAAGGCATCAATTTGTGAGGGGCTAGAACTGAAAATATTGCCCTCTGCTACATGCCTCTGAGATGCTGAGGACAGTAAAGATGGAACAGTTGATTTAAAAGATGCAACTGCGTTGTCAGATAGAGACCGACTATAGTGAAATTTACTTTCATGTCTCAAGAACTCAGTTATAAAAAACTCAAAGGTTATCAGAAAGTGGTCCGAGAGGACTGGATTATGTGGAAAGATTGTTATTTCCTCACACTCAATGCCATAAGTCAGGGAAAGGTCCAATGTATGATGGCAGGAGTGGGTGGAGCTATGTATTCTTTGAGTGAAACCAATTGAGTCTAAGATAAAACTAAAGGCTACATTGAGGCAATCATTTTCAATGTCCACATGAATGTTGAAATCCCCCACTACAATGACCTTATCAGTATTTAGCACCAAATCAGATAAAAATCTGAAGCTAACCTTGTTGTCCCTTCATTGTTGACCAGATGGCTGATCTGCATTGAGGCAAATGAAGCCTAGAATGGTATTGTAGCTGAAAGATAACAGAGAGTACTTAGTTAGTTCATATTATAGTTATAAAGCAATCAAACCTTGGACATGGGAGGAGTTCGGTGAGACCATGGATCAAGACTTCCGTATGGCTTCGAGGAGATTCTGGTCCACCATCCGGCGCCTCAGGAGGGGAAAGCAGTGCGCTACCAACACTATCTATAGTGGGGACGGTGTCTGTGGCAAGGCTCCAGGGGTGGATGAGATTCGCCCGGAGTTCCTTAACCCTCTGGGGTCCAGGGTGTAATTTGCCGTTTTTGACTAATTTAGAGTTTTCCTTTGTATTTCCAAAATAAAAACCATAACCACTGCCTTATGTGGTATCAATCTTTTCAGCACAACCTGGATTTTATGAATTTATACTTATTTTTTATATTTGGACATAAAGGGGTTGCATATTAGACAATAAATCACTCAAAAACATAAAATCCGAAAGTTGTTTATTTTACTGTGAAACCAACAAACATTAATGGTGAATGTTTTTTTTATAATTTAGAATGGTAACACTCATTTAAATTAAAGTTGTTTATATATTTTTCTAATGGTAATAATTACTTGTGGCAGTATTGTGCTCCATACCCTCTGTTATCTTTCAGCTACAACACTCAAATAGGCTTCACTTGCTGCAACGAGGACCAGAGATTTGGCTAATGGGAGAAACAAAGTTTGCTTCTGATGCCCATCCCATCTAGCCTGGCCTGCTAGACTCCTCCTCTGTTTAATTCTGCACAGAGAAAGGGTCTGGGAACTCTCCTATTCAAATAACCCCACCCCCTGAGAATTCTAACCGAGCCAATCAGGGCTGAGTAGTGTACGTCACACATCATAACGCCAGGTTTTTCATAAACATGGCGACTGAATTGGAGTTCACTGTGGCTCTTTCCTCTGTTCTAAATGACTTGGACATGTCTTTAAAACCACAACAAGTAGAAATGCTAAAAGCCTTTCTTCTAAAGAAAGATGTCGCCAGACACCATTTTTTACTACAGCTACAAAACTACAGCGTCGCGCGGTACAGTCGGCATTTCCGTCTTTTCTCTGATTGGTTGGTTTTGAGCTGGCTAGTCCCGCCCCTCAAGTGCTTCTCTGCCTGTGAGTTACCAGAGTCTTCTCTGTGCAGAATTAAACAGAGGGGGAATCTGGCAGGCCAGGCTACATCCCATTATCATCCTACTCCTTAAACCAGGGAAAATTCTACTAAATGTCATCAATCTTTTAAGTGATTTGGAATTTTCTTTTACTGTATGGAAATAAATCAACAGGATTAAAAATAAGCAATAAAACAAACATCTAATTGTCTATTTTGGATGCAGAGCCTTCATTTATCTCTTAATCAATAAATTAACTAAAACATGATTGTTTCATAGTTCAAGGATAAAACTTGGAGCTTTATATTTACCTTAGTTATGTTTTGTAACCTTTTGTTTTTCAGGCTGCAAGCTTGACTTGTATCACAGCTTTGGCTGAACCTATGGGGTTCTGTCTAACCCCTTCTTTCCACAGGAGCCGTCAGCAGCACGTTACTGCAGCAGCATGTCTTGCTCGCGTAAGCTGCTGCTTGGCCCTTCCCACGAGACGCGACGCAGCAGGGGAGCAGCTGTCACCGACAGAGCACGAAGTCACACGAGTGACTTCATCAGTAAACACAACAACAAGCAGGAAAAAATTACATCATGGCTCCAAAAGGTTTGTGTTTTATGTTCTGTCTGTTTTATAATCGCCAATACGGAGCTGAAAAACAAAGGAGACCGCTAGCTAGGTGATAACTTATCACGGGGACGCACAGTTAGTAACTTTTTTTTAAGTAAAGCAACAGGAAGGCAGTACGTTTCTTTATCCTGGAAATCTCGGGAGCTTCGCTCCGTTTCCGCATCCGATTTCCTGTCTTTCCTTCCCCAAAAATGTCGAACTTGACCTGTTTCAGAGGCGTCGTGCATAGAAAATAGAACCGGCGCGTAAGGGCCGCGACATGCTGCTCCTGAGACGCGGCCGACTCACGCTGCTGACGGCTCCGGTGGAAAAGGTTCTGTTGACCACAGCGGTTCCAGTCATCAGCCATGACGTGCTGCTGCGGTAACGCGCTGCTGACGGCTCCGGTGGAAAAAAGGTGTAAGGAAGTAGATCTCAGGTCACACATTGTTTATGTTTTGAAAGGAGCAGTGAAATAAATCTTTTGCATGAATGAGGAGATGAATTGTCTGAATGTTTTAAGTTAAATGCTCAGTAATCAGACACCTTTTTCAGAATATATAAGAGCTGGTTGTTTTTCACATGGAAAGTGAAAGAAAAATGCTAAAGTTAGGTAAGCATTTCCTAGAAACACATGCATGTGTTGACAAAGCCTTCAAGGGCCAGAAGTGAGTAATGCAGTCCTGTGTATTTGGTCAATTAGCATTTTTATGTATGAAAATGGAGCAAAACAACTTTTAAAATGACCCAAGAAAAGTGTAGGAGGCGACCTTTAGTGTTAGAAATGTCTAGAGGCTTGTGCCACAAGGTGACATATGTTGCTATACGGGAGCCAAGGAACACACGACCAGCTTACTGGTTCAAGAGGTCATCTTAGTAGTCTCATCTGGTTTTCACAGGTAAAAAACACATTCTTGCACAAATTGCTAATGAAACAAACAAATGAATAAAATGAAAATAGAGAGTACTGTTTACTGTTTAATTTAATTTAATTTTTTACAGCTGTTTCCATCAGATTTTTTCATTTTCAGTGAATTTAAGAGTGAAGCTAACATTGAGAAAATAAATGCAAAATTTCATCAACAAGGAGGATGCAGTTAGAGTCAGATTTTGTTGTTGTTTTTTAAGGTTGAAGAGCAAACATTCAGGAATCAGTCTTAGCCAATCCATGTGCAGTTTGCATGGATCAGTCTAAATCAACCTCTTATACTAGTCCTTAAAGGCCTAGGGATGCACCTTCTCTCAAGGAGATAAATAAATGTCGGTGGAAGGACTGTGAAGGGCCATGGGGCCACCAGTCAAGAACAAGCAAACAAAAATGCAGACTGCCTCAAAGATTTCTAACAGTTGTGGGATGTAGCTGTAGTCTTCTAATACGATCTGTCATTCTACATTACACATGCATGCAGTGCAAAGGGGCCACTTTCAGGTAGGCATTGGCTTGGACCTCCAGGGCACAAGGGGGCTCCAAAGGGCCGACAAACTTTGAAGACATAAACAACAGCAGTGAGACATTAGGGCTATTTCCACTATCAAAACTTCAGGGTAATGTTACCTCAGAAAGGACCGTTTCCTGAACCATTCCAGGAATCGACGGAGTTCCCAGAGTGACCCAGTAGAGTCACTGCGCTAAGCCTTTGGCTAAGTCACGCTGATTGGTTGCAACTCAGTTGGAAATTACATCAACAGACATTCCTAAAACAACCAGCATTTTAAAAATTGGAAGTGGTGAACTGGAATAGGGAGAAAATAAATCAGGCAGCATTGGTGCTCACTAGGGAGGCGTCCAGGAGGCATCCTAACCAGATGTCACCTCAACTGTCTCCTCTCAATGTGGAGGAGCAGCAGGTCTGCTCCAAGCCTCTCCCAGATGAACAAGCTTCTCACCCTATCTCTAAGGGAGGGCCAAACCACCCTGCGGTGAAAAGTCATTTCGGCCGCTTGTATGCATGATCTCGTTCTTTCGGCCACTATCCAAAGCTCGTGGTCATAGGTGAGGGTATCGACCGGTAAATCTAGAGTTTTTCCTTCTAGCTCAGCTCTCTTCACCAGGACAGACTGGTACAACGCCTGCATCATTGCAGACAAAGCACCAATCCGCCCATCAATCTCACACTCCATCTTTCCCTCGCTCGTGAACAAGACCCCGAGATACTTAAACTTCTCCACTTGAGCAGCGAAAGCTGGAGATTGTGTTCTGATGAAGCCAAAAGGACCATATCTTCTGCAAAAAGCAGAGTCCTGATCCTCAGGCCACCAAAACAGATCTCCTCAACCTCTTGGCTGAGCCTAGAAATCATGTAATTAAAAGAATAGAATTGGTGATAAAGGGCAGCATTGGAGTCCAGCTCTCACCTGAAATCATTATTTTTTTGCTCTTTTTGGGGGGAATTCTAGTTAGATCCACACCAAATTTTTGTCATGATTGACATGTAGACAAAACAAACAGCCATTAAAATGTTGGGTGTGTTGTTGAAACCTTCGAGGTGCAGGACTGGAGAAAAGTGTCTTGTTTATCTGGTTCTTTGGTAATTTTATCTTAGAAAACAAGAGGGACAGCCTGCAGTGTTGTTTGTCCCACAGGGTAAAACGTGTCGCCAAAAGCAGACATATTTCTTTTCAGCGGAGATTGTTTCAGTAAAAAGGTGCTGTCATTGTTAAAGTGTAGGTGATAACTAAACAAGAGGAACAACACAACCAATAAGGGGTTAAAAATACTTAAAAGGGTGGTTGACTCAATTAATCAATACATTTGCAGGGGTCTCTAGCAGGAAAGAATGCCTTCTAAGTCATACTCGGGGGGCCTGCATCAGCACAGAGTCTTATTTCCTGATATTGAGAATCTCTCATCTGATTGGCTAACAGCAACGCAACCCTACTACTTAACCCATTAGCTCTGCAACGTTGATGTTTGAACTCCAAAAATAACACAAGCTTGGAGGAGTTCTGCTAGGTGGTGGAGTTGATAATGCTAATAGTTAGCTTCTGCTACTTGTGACATTCTCTGCTGTTTCCTGGATGCTAAACAACCTTCCCCATCATGAGTGATCTCAGGATAAGCTCCTCTACCCAGGAGCAATCATGGCTCTGAACCGAGAGGGCACATTGACCACAGGTCAACTGCACAGAACATAGTGCAATACTTTATATAATATGTGCAATCTTTATATATCTGCAGATCTTTGTATTTTGGTTTTATCTCTTTTATATCGTCGGTTTAATGCTTTTGAGTCAACTGCACATTCAATCTCATTGTACCAGGAAACAGTGACGATGACAACAAAAATGTATATTATCTTATCTTCCTCAGTAGAATTAAATGCACTAGTATCACAGCGACCAGAATCCCGGCATGCATTGAGGTCGATGATGCAATACTCCCCTTCTCAATTCTGCATTTATTTGCACACTTGTGTACTACACACTCGAAGCCTTACAGCACAGTTCCTCCAAGTGCACTTTGCTGAACACCGCAGGGCGCAGTGCTAGTATTAGGATTGGGCCTTAGATGGTTAATTAGCACCTTCTTCTTGTTCTTCTTTGACATTTTTTGGCAATTGGCAGAAAATGTGGTGCATCACTGCCATTACAGTAACTGGCTTGTAGAGTAGGTCAAAATAATGTGCAAACCAAGTAATAAAAATGCCAACATCCTCATCCTTTCATAAAAATGAGTTATTTTTAAAAACTGGAACAAAGCCAGAAAACTCTCACATCCAGAATCCCATGTGCAGGAACTCCTTCATGTCCTGCCTAATCTTCTTTTCCTCCAGGTTTTGAATCACTTGTTGCATTTCTTTCTAATACATCTTTAAGGGCAACTAAACATGTTCTGATTTAACAAGGTTCACATTTCCCTGTGTGCTAATCCAGTGATATTTAGCACATCTGTCTTTCATTTAGTAATCAGCCCAGCTGTTTCCCATCAGTAATCCTCCTCACTATATAAACCCTTGTTTGAATTTTCTTTAAGGCAGGTTCTTCTGTTTGTTTTTGCATTGTGGCCATCCTGAGCTGACTTCTGTTTGCTGCAAAAATGATCAAGCAGGCAAGATTTTTTTTTTTTTCTGTGGAGCCACTATGACCAGACCTAAATGTAAAGTTTGATGTGCCCTAAGTAGAAGTGACCTGAGTTAAAAAAAATTATATAAATGAAAAACAATATTGTTGCAGATGAGCATCACCTTTGCTGCAGTGCTGCTGCTTGTCAAGTTCATCTTGTCAAATCATAGTCTTGAAGAGGATCTGCTAGAATGTGAATTACTAACTAGACATATTCTCCTATTCTAGTTTATGTGACACCAAGTGAAGAAGGTAAAGACAAATACCTGTAATTTTCTGCTAAAGCTGTAAATGCATCTGCTAGTGATACTGATTAGTACATAAAATTATTATTTTTATTTTTATTTGTGATAAAAATCAAATCAAAGATACTTTATTAATCCCAGAGGGAAATTAGAGTTTCAGTACACACAATTCAGAGATCAGACATACATGGGCAAGACACATGACAAGAATTGGTGACTTTGGTCATTCGCAACCCTGAGTCGGGCTACCTTAATAGAGATAAGAGGGTAACATGAGGAATTGATAAAGGAGGAGGGGAAAAAAGGCACTTCACAGCTACCCACCCACCAGGAGGGCAGCTTTGCTCTGCAAAAAAAAGATAAATAGATCATAACCCTCATGACCCAAGGCTCTGCTGGACTAAGTGGTACAACAGAGACCATGCTGGTGGACAAGGTGACGACGAGACTCTGAAGGACCTGAGGAAAGGAAACCCTGGAGAAATTTGTCCCAAACCTGCAGCGGCTGTTACCGTTCACTGAGGGATCCCGGCTGAAAAGACAAACCAAAAGTTTTATGCGTGAGTTGTCAACTTCATGGATCTCTGCACACATGTAAATTTTATGCGTGCTTTTTAAATCCTGACCTTAAAGCAACTTTCTCCTTCCAGCTACAACACTATCGTGGGTTTCATTTGTCGCAATGAGGACCAGAAATCTGGCAAATGCAAAGACTACAAAGTTCGCTTTCATTGTCCATGTGACTCCTGCTGCCACTGACCAGAATGCTGCTGCTTTTCTCAACTGTAGGAAAATAAAAAAATAAATAAATAAATAAAACATTGGCACAATGTTAACTTGTGTTTTTGCATATTTGTCTTTGATTACGTGTAGCGGGCTTAAAGGCATGCCCAGTATTCAAAGGTTTGGAACAGAAGCTTGGCACAAGTCAACTTGCAGGTACAGGGAAACTTTACTATCTGCCACCATGCTAAAAAAACAAACCTGCTGGACTAAATTTGTAAATCAACCAAGACTTTCTGACAAGAATAGACCAGCTGAGTTCTGAAACAAACTTTTTAAAGTCAAAAGTTGGCTGCAGTTAAAGGAAATTGGGCCTTAAAGGTGAGAAAGTAAAAGGTAACGAATAAAATTTAACCTTTGAGTTTAAAAAAAAAGGGGCCTGAAGCCAGTAGGAGCAAAGCTCATCTTGGATACCTTATGCTGTTTCTACCATCACCACCTGGACCAGATCAGGTGCATCAGAAGAGAACTAAATGGGAGTGAAAAATTAAATTCTGCAAGTCAAAGATTAAACCAAAGATAAACATTGTCAAGGTGTGACTCAATTAAAATTGTCCTGAGCGTGGTGTAGGCACTGCCAGCCGACGATCTGGTCATCACAGGATTGTCGGCTAGCAGTGCCTACACCACGCTCAGGACAATCCAGACTCTTCCAATGCATCGTTCCACAAATGTGGAATGACCTACCACGCACTACCAGAACAGGGGCTTCCACTTCAGAGAGCATCTTCTAAACTAGCACCCTCCCTGCACCCGTCCCCCCTCTCTGCTGTCCACTCTTTGTTCCCTCCTCTCCATGATTGATGCCAAGTTGTTAATGTTAGCCTCAAGGGCAACATGCCTATTATCACTTGTACGTCGCTTTGGACAAAAGCGTCTGCTAAAAACATAAACATAAAAAAGGAAGTTAACATTTTAGTTAAATTTTATGAGCAAAGTCCAACAGGTCACACTTTGGGAATATTAGACCCTAAAGCATTCACAGAATGCAACCAAACAAGTATTTCTATAAGCACGAGTTAGGAAATGTTATAAATTAGTTGCTGCAGGAGGGAGGGTGCCGCTATATAAAGGCTGACACAAACACAACTGACTTCAGTGCATAAAGGAATCATCTTGAGTTTCCTCCAGTTTTACCAGGTAGATGTTTTTTCTTACAGGTTTCTGTTCAGTTATGGAAAAAGATGCATTTAATGATTAAAAGCAAAAAAAATGTTCTTGTTGGCAGCAGTTCAGAACTGACATCCTTAATCTGCAACTATGATGAAGCTGGTAAGTAAAAGTTGTATTAATGTGTGCGTGTAAGCTCTGATGTTGCACTAAACCTTCATAAGAATTCATTTAAAATATTTCTGTCATAGCTGACCATCGTTTTGGGTGCAGCGATACTACTTGGTATGTCAATTTTAAGTTTCAGTTTGGACAAGTTCATAATTTATTGTTGCTAGGTAAATAATCTGATTTTGTTCCAACAGGCTTCATGGAACCAATGATGGGAGGTGAGAAAGCCCAGATTTTTGTTACCAAGTAAAAAAATCTTTAATATATGTTATAAGTTAATGGACATAAAATGAATCTGATGTGAAAATGGGTTGAAACTATGATTTTTACACTTAAATAAATCCAAGATTCTGATTTAAAATATAGAAAAAACCTTTATTAATACATCGTTTTACAGCTGGCCACCCACCATGCTGGACCCGTTGGTACAACTCAGACATTCCCAACGGACCAGGTGACATAGAGCTTTTAGCTCAGCTGACTCATGAGTATCAAGGAGAAATTTGCCCCAAACCGATGAACATCCAGGTTGAGACTGTTGACGGTGTTCCAGCCAACAAGACGGGACAGATATTCCACCTGTGAGTTGTTTTACAGTGACATGAAATCTTCATCCTTAAATGTTTATTTGATTCTTTCTCCAACAAAAAAGTGTTTGGCGCCATTTGGGAAATTTGACACTAAAAGCAGAAATGTGGTCATTATTTGGTATCTACTGTTGTCTTTCAGCTACTCCAACAC
The DNA here is from genome assembly GCF_043380555.1 of Nothobranchius furzeri. NCBI lineage: Eukaryota > Metazoa > Chordata > Actinopteri > Cyprinodontiformes > Nothobranchiidae > Nothobranchius > Nothobranchius furzeri. The sequence goes on from NC_091742.1 coordinate 7,038,413, forward strand.
CAAAGGGTTCGTTTGTCTGAATCACGAGCAGAGTTCTGGCAAGTGCTTGGACTACAAAGTTCGCTTCCAATGCCAGTGTAATTCCAACGAACATCTCTACTGCTGTTATTGACGAGACAGAAGAAATTAAAGTTGTTGGTTTCGGCAGCATTCCTAATTGCTCCTTTTAAGTTTTTCCCCAATGAAATATTGATTCAAAGTCCAGGGTCTGGCTTTTATGTGCCACTGGTGCTCCCTAAAAGCTGTGTGAACAAGGCACCGAGCACCGTGCACTATATATATCTATATACTTTGGGGGAATTAATGAAGTGCAATAAAGGAAATCTTGAAAAACTGATTTTTATTTTTGTCTTTTATTCCCTAATTTGGCATATTTAGACTGAGCCTTCTATTGAGTTTTCATTTATTCTGAGACACATTTACAGTCAAATGAGTCCAAAATAATAAAATAAATCATTAAATTATTGAGCAATCTTCAGTTATAATTAGGTATTAAATAATGAAAATAAATAGTAAACAATTGCTACAAACATGCGCCCTCACCCTGCACCGTCTCCACGCCGCGTACGTCCCACGATGCAGGATAATGTGCCCTACTATCTCCATTTCCCCACATTCACACCTCCCATCTGGGTGTTTCCCAACCAAAAACATCTAATGATTTCAATTACTCCACATTTACCTGCGTGCTGTTTGATCCAGTGTTATTTAACACATCTGTCTTCCATTTAGTAATCAGCCCAGCTGTTTTCCATCAGTAATCTTCCTCCTCACTATATAAACCCTTGGTTTGAAGGTCACTTTTAGACAGATTATCCTGTTTGTTCTGTGTTGTAGCTGGTCTGGGCTGACATCTAGTTACTGCAATAATGATCAAGCAGGTGAGAGTTAGCTTGTAGAGCTAATATCACCCAGAACATGTTAGTTTAGTTTGACATTGCTTAAATTTATTATTTAAAAATTAACTTCCTTGCAGTTGAGCATCACTTTTGCTGCAGTGTTGCTGCTTGGTCATTTCAATTTCTCAAACTATTGTCAGAATTGATCTGTTTGAATGTGAAATCACTAACTAGTATAATGTCCTCTTTCAGTTCATGTTAAGCTTAGTGAAGAAGGTAAAGGCAAGCACTCTAAAACTACCTGATTTGGTCCCTCTGCACTTGTACATGTGCTGGCCAGTAAATTAGAATATCATCAAAAGGTTGAAAATATTTCAGTAATTCCATTCAAAACGTGAAACTTGTACATTATATTCATGCAATGCACACAGACCAATGTATTTCCAATGTTCATTACATTTAAATTTGATATTCATAAGTGACAACTAATGAAAACTCCAAATTTGGTATCTCAAAAAATTAGAATATTCTGAAAAGGCTGAATATAGAAGACACCTGCTGCCACTCTAATCAGCTGATTTACTCAAAACACCTGCAAAGGCCTTTAAAAGGTCCCTCAGTCTTGTTTTGAAGGCACCACAATCATGGGGAAGACTTCTGACTTAACAGCTGTCCAAAAGACAATCATTGACACCTTGCACAAGGAGGGCAAGACACAAAAGGTGATTGCTAAAGAAGCTGGCTGTTCGCAGAGCTCTGTGTCCAAGCACATTAACAGACAGGCGAAGGGACGGAAAAAATGTGGTAGAAAAAAGTGTACAAGCTCTAGGGATAACCGCACCCTGCAGAGAATTGTGACGACAAACCCATTCAAAAATGTGGGGGAGATCCACAAAGAGTGGACTGCAGCTGGAGTCAGCGCTTCAAGAACCACCACGAGGAGACTCATGAAAGACATGGGATTCAGGTGTCGCATTCCGTGTGTCAAGCCACTCTTGAACAAGAAACAGCGCAAGAAGCGTCTCGCCTGGGCCAAGGACAAAAAGGACTGGACTGATGCTGAGTGGTCCAAAGTTATGTTTTCTGATGAAAGCAAGTTCTGCATTTCCTTTGGAAATCAAGGACCCAGAGTCTGGAGGAAGAGCGGAGAAGCACAGAATCCACGTTGCATGAGGTCCAGTGTAAAGTTTCCACCGTCAGTGATGGTGTGGGGTGCCATGTCATCTGCCGGTGTTGGCCCACTCTGTTTCCTGAGGTCCAGGGTCAATGCAGCCGTCTACCAGGAAGTTTTAGAGCACTTCATGCTTCCTGCTGCTGACCAACTTTATGGGGATGCAGACTTCACCTTTCAACAGGACTTGGCACCTGCACACAGTGCCAAAACCACCAGCACCTGGTTCAAGGACCATGGTATCCCGGTCCTTGATTGGCCAGCAAACTCGCCTGACCTTAACCCCATAGAAAATCTATGGGGTATTGTGAAGCGGAGGATGCAATACGCTAGACCCAACAATGCAGAGGAGCTGAAGACGACTATCAGAGCAACCTGGGCTCTCATAACACCTGAGCAGTGCCACAGACTGATCGAGTCCATGCCACTTCGCATTACTGCAGTTATTGAGGCAAAAGGAGCCCCGACTAAGTATTGAGTGCTATACATGCACATTCTTTTCATGTTCATTCTTTTCAGTTGGCCAACATTAGAGAAACAAACATTTTTTCATTGGCCTTTAGAATATTCTAATTTTCTGAGATACCAGATTTGATGTTTTCATTGGTTGTCACCTATAAATATAAAAATTAAACATAATAAACATCGGAAATACATTGGTCTGTGTGCATTGCATGAATATAATGTACAAGTTTCACGTTTTGAATGGAATTACTGAAATATTTTCAACCTTTTGATGATATTCTAATTTACTGGCCAGCACCTGTATAGCGCCTCTCAGAGTAAGGACTCCAAAGTGCTTTACACTACAGTGTATCATTCATTCATTCACAAGCATTCCCACAGTGATGGTGATAAGCTACGATGTAGCCACAGCTGCCCTGGGGTGCACTGACAGAGGAGACCCACTATTTAATTCAGTCATTAGTTATTCTCCCAATCGATTACTAACCAAAACCTCATGCTTTATGCAAAACATTAAATGATTTTCAGCATACCAATCTTTACAGAAAACATAAAAGCCCTAAAAAACTGTACATAAAATATATTTAAAAACTAAATTCACTTATCACTTAGAGCAGTAGTTCCCAAACTTTTCAGCCTGACCAACAGATGTTCCTTTGTATTTTTATGTTATTTATGAATTTTCATTATATTTGGAAAGTTTTAATTTATATATAAATATATAAAGCTTTTTTTAAATTTTATATTTTACTTTTTTTATGATTATGTGGAACACTTGACTTCCAATGTAACGCATCGCCATCTGCCTCTTTTTACAGCTTTTTTAAAATTTTTACATTGTCACTACGCCTGTCACGTTTTCGGCGTTTTACCATAGTTTCTACATCCATCACGTCCCAGAGAAGGTTAAACCAACAACAAACCCAACGTTTGGACCTTGTAAACTCCACACACCTCTCGTGCAGCAGCAGCGTCAATCTTACCGGCTGGATGAGTGAATTTCTTCATCAGAGTCTATAATCTGCTTCCTAATCAGAGTCAGTCATGACCAGACCTGCCGGCAATTATACGTTTTATCTAATATTTGTGCTCTTCATGCTGCACGCATCTCCTCCTCTCCCCGACTGGGAGCCTCACGGCGGGAAGCGTTTTTCAATCTCTAAAAAATCCAAAACTTTCCTCAGCCTGAAGGTTCCACATCTCCACTATCTTCTGATGTAAAGTAGTAACTTCATGAGGGATCATATTTGTAGATGAGACTTGTTAAAGTCAGCAATGAGGCTTTGGCGCTTATAACGAGTAAGTCCCAACACTGACAACAACGTACTGAAACTAGAACCAACATGCATAAACAGACAGATTGGTCCCGCCTACTAATAACTGTTGGTCTTTTTAAATACGCAGTAATCATTGCTTGCCTTTTTCGCTTCATCCTGCGTCCTAGCAGCAACCACTTTGGCACCTCTGGAGTCGGTGTTTATTAACGTCATGCTGCATTTAATGTAATTGGAAAAAGGAGCTTCAAGCGCTAAACCTCCGATTTTGTTTTCTTTCTGGCCTTAGTTGGAGGGGACGGATCGGGGTCGATCTGAATCTGGGGGGGACAGATCCCCCCGTCCCCCACCCTATCTGCGCACCTGGTGAGCGAGGAGTAGTTTCCACTGTGATGGCAAGGCAGAAGGCCAGTTGAACCGCTGCTAGCAAACATGGTGTCTCCCCTGCCTGTGAACTGGTCAGACCCGAATCCCAGTGTGTCCATCTCATTGTTCAAGCAAAAAATGTCCCTTTACCTAGAAGATGACGGCAAACAAACACCTAAAATATGCCGAGGCATAGGTGACGAGGGTGTAAGAGGCTAAATGCTAGCGGGCTAACAAAGATGATAAAAAGGTTCCTGCAAATCTGTGGATGTTTTTTGAGGGACAACTGAAACTGGATGTTCAGGATTCAGACTCCACCTCATGCAGTACAGACAAGTCAGATGAGGGCATTGATGACTTTGTGACCAGAGCCAGAAAACTTGCATTAAAATGCCAGTTTACAGACCGGGAGCTGAACGCCTTGAGCTAATCATAGCCAGCACACCACATGATGCTTTTAGACATGTACTATATGGAAAGGCTGCTCACTGGGTGAAGTACTAGCAGAGGGTGGAAAAACATGAAGCCCTAATGGCAGAAAACTTGCAAATACAACAACTTGGGCTAAAAAACACAGAGAAACATGAAAAGCTGGATGCCATAAGCAGAGGTACATCACATGTTACACCACTGCCAGCATTTAATGATGTGTGTCTTTCTTATGGGAAGATGGGACACTGGGACAAATAATGCAAAATAAATAAATAAATAATAAAAATAAAAATCAGCAGAAGCAGCCCAATCTGCACCAAAGAGCTACTGACAGAAGTTTTTTCAGTAGTGGGTGACCATGTACTGCAAATTGTAAATAGCAGCTTGATAGCTGGGGAAGTCCCTACTCCCCTAAAGCAGGCGGTGGTATGACCTCTGCTTAAGAAATCAGGGTTGGACCCAACAATCTTGTCCAATTACAGACCTGTATCTACACTCCCATTCATCTCAAAGATCATAGAGAGGGCTGTGTTTATCCAATTGACATCTTTTCTACAGGAATGGGAAATTGGAGAAGTATTTCAATCTGGGTTTAAACCCTTTCATAGCACTGAATCTGCACTGCTTAAGGTCCTTGATGACATTTTAATGGCAAATGATTCCAGTGATGCTGTGGTTCTGGTGCTCTTGGACTTGACATCAGCCTTTGATACCGTTGATCACAACATCCTAATAAACCGGCTGGAGCGGTCTGTGGGCATTTCAGGCCAGGCACTTAAGTGGATAAGATCCTACTTGACTGGGAGGAGTTTTTGTGTGAGGTTGGGGGACTGTTCCTTCGATCTGGCTGAGCTGCCTTGGGGAGTTCCCCAGGGATCGATTTTGGCCCCACTATTTTTCTCCTTGTATCTCCTGCCCCTGGGTGAACTATTCCGTAAACATGACGTGTTTTTCCATCTATATGCTGATGATTGCCAGGTCATTTTTTTCCAATTAAGCGTGGTGGCTTATGCACCGTTCAACCTCTATTGGACTGCCTGGAGGACATCAAGCTATGGTTGGCTCAGAACTTCTTGTGTTTTAACGAACACAAGATTGAAGTTATTCTGTTTACGCCACCTAAGAGCCCAGGAGGTGCCCAAAAGCTTGATTTTTCCTCTCTGACACCGCATCAGTAGGCGGTGGTCACTAACTTAGGGGTAAAACCGGACGCAGTACTCAGATTTGATGCTCAAGTGAATGGTATTGTGAGATCTTGCTTTTTTTCATCTACGCCGCATAGCGAAAATTAAGCCATTTCTGTCCCATAGTCATTTGGAAACTGTAATCCATGCCTTTGTAACCTGCAGGCTGGATTATTGTAATTCGCTATATTCGGGGCTTAGGCAAACTCCAATAGCACGCCTCCAGGCGGTTCAGAACTCTGCAGCTCGGTTGTTAACATTTACCAGGAGGTCTGAACATATTACACCAGTCCTACGTGCCTTGCATTGGCTCCCTGTCTTTTATCGCATCAGGTTTAAGGTCATCCTGTTTGTGTTTAAGGCATTAAACTCAGGGGCACCTAAATATCTTGCTGACATCATCCACCAACATGTCCCGGTGCGTTCCCTTAGGTCAGCTGACCAGAGGATACTAACTGTGCCTAGGTACAGCCTGAAGTCTCGTGGGAGTCGTGCCTTTTCAGTACTTGGACCAACTACCTGGAATGAGCTGCCAGCTTATGTAAAACAGGCTAAGTCATTAGAAACCTTTAAAGGAAGACTAAAAACACATCTGTTCTCGCTGGCGTTTGGACTCTGAAGTTGTGGGAAGTAGGCCGGATATTGGACTGCTAACTTGCACTCAGGTTTTCGTATTGTATTTTAAATCGATTTCTTATTGTATTTTAAACGGATTTCTTATTGTATTTTTAATGGTCATTTCTCTGTCCTATTGTGGTGCTTTTTATTGGTGTACAGCACTTTGTTTGTCCATTTAGGCCATGTGAAAGTGCTCTATAAAGAAAGTTGATTTGATTTGATTTGATTTAACGAAGTAAGGCCCATCCAGCAAAAGGTGCTCACCACAAAGATTTGTTCCAATGCCAATCATATAAATATGACTACAAAAAGACAAGCAAACTCAACTTTGATGCTACACACGCACAAGTGAATCTAGTGATGAAGAAATGTACCAAAGGCAGTTCTACTCAAAGTGAGTGAAAAATATCTGCACAGCATTCAGTCCAAACAAAATTGAAAATTACTAAACGTGAAGCCACAAGGTCTACCTGACCATGGACACACACTGCGCCTGAAAATTGATACAGGTGCATCGGGCAATACGCTCCCTATGCTCACATTCAGACAAATGTATGGAGCCAACAGTCATGCTGTGGACAAACTACAAAAATGCCATGTTAAACTCTGCATACAGTCGCCACAGAATTCACTGTTATCGCAAAATAGACATTCGTTAATGGAAGGATTCTGACTGGATCAACACCAAGTTTTATGTGGTGGATGTACCTGGACCAGCGATAGTCGGGCTACCCACATGTGACTGAAGCTGGTCACTGTAAATGTGGACTCGGTGAGCAATCACAAAAACCCATCAGAGCTTAAGAGGCTTGACTCACAAAAGAAAATATCCAGAACAGAGGATTTAAAACAAGCATTTCCTGATGTAGGGTTAAATATAGTTGCTTTTAAGCTCATTATTTTACCTTTACTTGTGACCAATAAGCTGATACTCTATGTAAATATAGAATATAGAATATCAACCTGCTTGGTCTTTGTTTCCCATCCCATTATCACTTGTAAGTTGCTTTGGACAAAAGCGTCTGCTAAATACATAAACATAAAAAAGGAAGTTAACATTTTAGTTAAATTTTATGAGCAGAGACCAACAGGTCACACTTTGGGAAGATTAGGTCCTAAAGCATTCACAGAATGCAACCAAACAAGTATTTCTATAAGCACGAGTTAGGTATTGTTATAAATCAGTTGCTGCAGGAGGGAGGGTGCCACTATATAAAGGCTGACACAAACACACAACTGACTTCAGTGCATAAAGGAATCATCTTGAGTTTCCTCCAGTTTTACCAGGTAATGTTTTTTCTTACAGGTTTCTGTTCAGTTATGGAAAAGATGCATTTAATGATTAAAAGCAAAAAATATGTTCTTGCTGGCAGCAGTTCAGAACTAACATCCTTAATCTGCAACTATGATGAAGCTGGTAAGTAAAAGCTGTATTAATGTGTGCGTGTAAGCTCTGATGTTGCACTAAACCTTCATAGAAATTCATTTAAAATATTTCTGTCATAGTTGACCATCGTTTTGGGTGCAGCGATGCTACTTGGTATGTCCAATTTAAGTTTCAGTTTTGACAAGTTCATAATTTATTGTTGCTAGGTAAATAATCTGATTTTGTTCCAATAGGCTTCATGGAACCAATGATGGGAGGTGAGAAAGCCCAGATTTTTGTTACCAAGTAAAAAAGTCTTTAACATATGTTATCAGTTAATGGACATAAAACGAATCTGATGTGAAAATGGGTTGAAACTATGATTTTTACACTTAAATAAATCCAAGATTCTGATTTAAAATCTATTTCCTGTTAGAAAAAATCTTTATTAAAACATTGTTTTACAGCTGGCCACCGACCATGCTGGACCCGTTGGTACAACTCAGACAGTCCCAACAACGGACCAGGTGACATAGAGCTTTTAGCTGACCTGACTCATGAGTATCAAGGAGAAATTTGCCCCGTACCGATGAAAATCCAGGTCGAGACTGTTGACGGTGTTCCAGCCAACAAGACGGGACAGATATTCCACCTGTGAGTTGTTTTACAGTGACATGAAATCTTCATCCTTAAACGCTGATTTGATTCTTTCTCCAACAAAAAGTGTTTGGCACCATTTTGGAAATTTGACACTAAAAGCAGCAATGTGGTCATTATTTGGTATCAACTGTTGTCTTTCAGCTACTCCAACACCGGAGGGTTCATTTGTCGGAATGACCAGCAGAGTTCTGGCAAGTGCTTGGACTACAAAGTTCGCTTCCAATGCCAGTGTAACTCCAAGGAACATCTCTACTGCTGTTATTGACGAGACAAAAGAAATGAAAGTTGTGGGTTTTGCCAGCATTCCTAATTCTTCTTTTTAAAATTTTCCTCATTAAAATATTGATTCAAAGTCCAGGGTCTGGCTCTTATGTGCCACTGGTGCTCCCTAAAAGCTGTGTGAATTAATGAAGTGCAATAAAAAAAATCTTGAAAATCTGATTTTTATTTTTGTCTTTTATTCCCTAATTTGGCGTATTTAGTTCGAGCCTTCTATTGAGTTTTCATTTATTCTGAGACACATTTACAGTCAAATGAGTCCAAAATAATAAAAACAAATCATTAAATTATTGAGCAATCTTCACATAATTAGGTATTAAATAATGAAAATAAATAGTAAACAATTGCTACAAACATTTATTCATCAATCAGTGAATCCACCTCATGCTCCCTCACCCTGCACCGTCTCCACCCCGCGTACGTCCCACGATGCAGGATAATGTGCCCTACTATCTCCAGTTCCCCACATTCACACCTCCCATCTGGGTGTTTCCCAACCAAAAACATCTAATGATTTCACTTACTCCACATTTACCTGCGTGCTGTTTGATCCAGTGTTATTCAGCACATCTGTCTTCCATTTAGTAATCAGCCCAGCTGTTTTCCATCAGTAATCTTCCTCCTCACTATATAAACCCTTGGTTTGAAGTTCACTTTTAGACAGATTCTCCTGTTTGTTCTGTGTTGTAGCTGGTCTGGGCTGCTTGTTACTGCAATAATGATCAAGCAGGTGAGAGTTAGCTTGTAGAGCTAATATCACAAAAAACATGTTAGTTTAGTTTGACATTGCTTAAATGAAACGATTTATTATTTAACTCATTCACTGCCATTGACGACTAAAGTCGTCATTTTAGATCCAACCGTTCACTGCCAATGACTACTAAAGTCGTCATTTGCATTTTTTTTTACTGTTTGAGCATCGGAACGAGCCCCCGCGCTAAGAGAACAAACATCTCAGCCCTGAAGCCGATCTTCATCCGCATACGTCACAGATAACATGATCAGGAAGCAACACATCCATGTGTTTGGAGATCGTTTTGGGCCGTTCCTGTAAAAAAAAGTGAGGCGCGAACCGGAAAAGCATCTGCCGATCACAATTCGACAACGGATTATGAAAGAACGGATAATGCTCGAAACTTCTTCCTGATGTAAGAGGTGAGTCTCCTCTTTATTTTGGCATCGACATCATGCTAGCGCACAACGTTCTGCGACTCTTAAAAAAAACAGTAAAAACGGTGAGAAACGCTGGCAGCGAAGGCCGTTAGTAATCAGGAAACGGCTGGCAGTGAATGACTTATAAACTAACTTTCTTGCAGTTGAGCTTCACTTTTGCCTCAGTGTTGCTGCTTGGTAATTTCAATTTCTCAAACTATCATCAGAATTTATCAGTTTGAATGTGAAATCACGAACTGGTATAATTTTCTCTTTCAGTTTATGTGAAGCCAAGTGAAGAAGGTAAAGGCAAGCACTCTATAACTACCTAATTTGGTCCCTCTGCTGAAGCTGTAAATGCTGCAACAATCTGCTAGAGATGCCTATTAGTAGAATAAACTGTAGTTTGGTTAAGCTAGTGTTGCTAATTGTGTGTTGCATAGATCCTCATGAACCAGCTTGGGACTTCTTTAAAACTGTAAATGCTAACATGATCTGTTAAGAGAAATTATTTTAAATTAAATCTATTTGTAGATCAAACTCTAATCTGGTGATGCCGTTCTTTAATGTGAATATTTATAGATCCTCATAATCACCATCACCCAAGGCTCTGCTGGACTAAGTGGTACAACAGAGACCATGCTGGTGGACAAGGTGACTATGAGACTCTGAAGGACCTGAGGAAAGGGAACCCTGGATAAATTTGTCCCAAACCTTCAGAAATCCAGAATGTTACCGTTCACGGAGGGTTCCCGGCTGAAAAGACGAACTAAAAGTTTTATGCGTGAGTTTTCATTAACTTGATGGATCTCTGCACACATGTAAATTTTATTTGGGCTGTCAAAATGCCGACATGTACTTGTACTACTTCCAGCTACAACACCAATGTGGGTTTCATTTGTCGCAATGAGGACCAGAAATCTGGCAAATGCAAAGACTACAAAGTCTGCTTTCATTGTCCATGCCACTGAGCAGAATGCTGGTGTTTTTTTCTCAACTGTAGAAAAAAAAACAAATGTGCTCAATGTAGTCTGAACGTCTTTGCAAATGTTGGTTTTGAGCTTGAGATGTAGAACTTCATAGGTGTAGAGAGCTTAAGACATGCCCAGTATTTACAATTTTTGGAACATAAGCTTGGAGCAAGTCTACTTGCTGTTAAAGGGAAAATTGGTGTCTGCCACCATGTAGAAAAACTACAAACCTCCTGGACTAAGGTCATGTCTAAAGCAAAAAACTAAAACAAGAGTACTTGGTGTGATTAAAGATCATTGTGTATGGTGCGCAATGCAGAGTGATGGGAACTTGATGTAAGTTCAGCCATAAAGAGACTACCTCTACCCTTGATGTCATTACATCTCTAACACTTTGTGGTTGCAGCGGTGCTAGGAGTTGTCAAAGGAAGAATCTTTTACCTGACGAGCGAGGAGTAGTTTCCCCCCGTGTCTCTTTCAGACCACAGTGATGGCTAGGCAGAAGGCTAATTGAACCGCTGCTAGCAAACATTGTGTCTCCCCTGCCTGTGAACTGGTCCGACCCGAATCTCAGTGAGTCCATCTCATTGTTCAAGCAAAAAATGTCCGTTTACCTAGAAGATGACTGTAAACAAGCACCTAAAATATGCCGAGGCATAGGTGACAAGGGCTTAAGAGGCTAAATGCTAGCGGGCTAACTGAAGATGATATAAAGGTTCCTGCAAATCTGTGGATGTTTTTTGAGGGACAACTGAAACTGGATTTCCAGGATTCAGACTCCACCTCATGCAGTACAGACAAGTCAGATGAGGGCATTGATGACTTTGTGACCAGAGCCAGAAAACTTGCATTAAAATGCCAGTTTACTGACCGGGAGCTGAACGCCTTGAGCTAATCGCAGCACACCGCATGATGCTTTTAGACACGTACCATATGGAAAGGCTGCTCACTGGGTGAAGTACTAGCAGAGGGTGGAAAACATGAAGCCCTAATGGCAGAAAACTTGCAAATACAACAACTTGGGCTAAAAAACACAGCGAAACATGAAAAGCTGGATGCCATAAGCAGAGGTACATCACATGTTACACCACTGCCAGCATTTGATGACATGTGTCGTTCCTATGGGACACTGGGACAAATAATGCAAAAAAACAAAACAAAACAAAAAAAAATTCAGAAGCAGCCCAATCTGCACCAAAGAAGTAAGGCCCATCCAGCAAAGGGTGCTCACCACAAAGATTTGTTCCAATGCCAGTCATATAAATATGACTACAAAAAGACAAGCAAACTCAACTTTGATGCTACACACACAAGTGAATCTAGTGATGAAGAAATGTACCAAAGGCAGTTCTACTCAAAGTGAGTGAAAAATGTCTGCACAGCATTGAGTCCAAAAAAAATGAAAAAATACTAAACGTGAAGCCACAAGGTCTACCTGACCATGGACACACACTGCGCCTGAAAATTGATACAGGAGCATCGGGCAATACGCTCCCTATGCTCACATCCAGACAAATGTATGGAACCAACAGTTATGCTGTGGTCAAACTACAAAAATGCCATGTTAAACTATCTGCATACAGTGGCCACAGAATTCACTGTTATGGCAAAATAGACATTCTATGTCAATGGAAGGATTCTGACTGGATCAACACCAAGTTTTATGTGGTGGATGTACCTGGACCAGCGATAGTCGGGCTACCCACATGTGAGTAACTGAAGCTGGTCACTGTAAATGTGGACTCGGTGAGCAATCACAAAAACCCATCAGAGCTTAAGAGGGTTGACTCACAAAACAAAATATCCAGAACAGAGGATTTAAAACAAGCATTTCCTGATGTAGGGTTAAATATAGTTGCTTTTAAGCTTATTATTTTACTTTTACTTGTGACCAATAAGCTGATACTCTATGTAAATATAGAATATCAACCTGCTTGGTCTTTGTTTCCCATCCCATTATCACTTGTAAGTTGCTTTGGACAAAAGCGTCTGCTAAATACATAAACATAAAAAAGGAAGTTAAAATTTTAGTTAAATTTTATGAGCAGAGACCAACAGGTCACACTTTGGGAAGATTAGGTCCTAAAGCATTCACAGAATGCAACCAAACAAGTATTTCTATAAGCACGAGTTAGGTATTGTTATAAATCAGTTGCTGCAGGAGGGAGGGTGCCGCTATATAAAGGCTGACACAAACACACAACTGACTTCAGTGCATAAAGGAATCATCTTGAGTTTCCTCCAGTTTTACCAGGTAATGTTTTTTCTTACAGGTTTCTGTTCAGTTATGGAAAAGATGCATTTAATGATTAAAAGCAAAAAATATGTTCTTGTTGGCAGCAGTTCAGAACTAACATCCTTAATCTGCAACTATGATGAAGCTGGTAAGTAAAAGTTGTATTAATGTGTGAGTGTAAGCTCTGATGTTGCACTAAACCTTCATAGAAATTCATTTAAAATATTTCTGTCAAAGCTGACCATCGTTTTGGGTGCAGCGATGCTACTTGGTAT